>NC_037670.1:55020541-55303247 GCF_003255815.1 Theropithecus gelada | reverse complement strand
TTTTTTGAGATGGAGTCTCGCTCTGTCCTCCAGGCTGGAGTGCAGTGGCTGGATCTCAGCTCACTGCAAGCTCCGCCTCCCGGGTTTACGCCATTCTCCTGCCTCAGCCTCCTGAGAAGCTGGGACTACAAGCGCCCGCCACCTCGCCTGACTAGTTTTTTGTATTTTTTAGTAGAGACGGGGTTTCACCGTGTTAGCCAGGATTGTCTCGATCTCCTGACCTCGTGATCCGCCCGTCTCGGCCTCCCAAAGTGCTGGGATTACAGGCTTGAGCCACCGTGCCCAGCCTGATAGTGACTGATTTTTGAACCCAGCTCACAGGAACAGCAATGGAACTCATACCTGGACCCAGTCAATAGCAGAAATTCACAATCTGGGACATTTTCCAGCTAAAGGTATAAGAGTCAACACCTCTTGTGGGTTGAGTTCAACTATGCAAGTCAATCACAACAGTGGACTAAATCAATGCGTGAGAGCCCAAATCTCACCAACAGACAGTGTTTTGATAGGGGAAGCACATCCCCCAGGTGTTCTGAATCCTGGACTTGGTGTTACCATCTCATCTGTTGATTGGATTGATGTATAAGATTCACAGTTCCAACTCCATTGGCTCTTGGTGTGTGATTCAGAACCTCAACAGTGGGTTCTGTTAATGTGGAAGGGTGATAATCCTTACTTTTGTCTGAGTTTGCATACAACAGCCACAATTTTCCCTGTGTGCTGGGCTCTGTTATGGCACTGTTTATAGCACTTGAGGGCTTCATACAATGTGCATGGAAATCATAGTTCTCTGTGACTATACTACAATTTGAAGACCCAGGACCTTAGTTTTTGCCTTAAGACTAACTACGAGAGTCAATATATCTCCAGATGAGTCATCAGTCCACCCGTAAGCTGTGCCCATGTGTATTTCCCAATTCCAACTGTGGAGACAGACCAGGCACAAGGGTTGCATCACCTGGGTGCTGGCCAGAGATATGTCACAATTGCCACTTTGGGCAGGGTCAAAATCTCCTGAGTGCAGAGACAATTCAGGAGGGTCACATCACCTATGTGCTCGGCCAGCAATATGTCACAATGCCCTCTGTGGGCAAGGGCAAGCAGGACAGTTACATTACCTAGAAGCTGGAGCCAGTGCTATGTCACAATGCCTCTTGGGGGCAGGGATCAGGCAGGAAAGAAGAGTCACATCACTTAGCTGATGGGTCTAGAGATATTTCACAACGTTCACAATGCCTTCTGTAATAAGAACCCAGGAAAAATAGTTGTATCATTTGGGTTGGAGTCACTTCACTTTGATGATTGGCCCAGAGATAGATTGCAATTTCTCCTGAGAACAGGGCTCATGCAGAAGAGGAACACCTGGATGCTTGGCCCAGTGGCACTACCATCCCTTATGTAGAAAGGGCACAGGTAGCAAAAGAAAGTCACATTACCTAGCTGTATATCACAATCATTTGGTTAGCAGAGCACAGCCAATAGAGGAGAGTCATATTCCAAACTGGTGAGCTCAGTGACATGTCAAAATCCTTAATGGAGGCAGAACATAAGTAAGAAAGTAGAGCCACATCATATAGGTGATGGGCCCAGAGACATGTCACTATGTCCCCTGTGGGCAGAGCCCAGGTTGGAGAGTGACATTCACCTAGGGGCCTTGTTCAGGTATATTTCAGAATCTGAACTCCCAATTGTTGGCTAGGCTTCCACAGAACAGAAAAATCAATCAGCTGCCGGGTAAAAGTATATGTTACACCTGCAGGAAGGTCTGTGAATAAGATTCATAATCCCACACATTTCAGGGTTCAGCTGTAAGAGTCAACACCTTCTGTGAGTTGTGTCCAAGTATGAGAGACTGAATCTCAGTGGTGGACAAAATCCATGAAGGAGAGCCTCCGCTCCACCTGTGAACAGCGTCTCAGTAGGGTAGCCACATGCTCACAGTTTTGCTGAATCTTGGTTTGAGAGTCACTCTCCTAACTGTGGACCAGATCCACATAGAAGAGTCACAATGTCACCCTTCAACTTCCTTCAGATGTAAAATTCAGAACCGCATTAGTGGGCTGCGTTTATGTGAGAGGATGACAATCCTTACTGTTGGCTGGGTGTACATAGCAGGGTAACAATCTCGCTAGGCCCTGTTATTACACTCTTTGTACCACAGAGAGTTCCATAGGGTATGTGTGAGTCTGCTCAGAAACTTTGGTGGTGATATAATCCCATGATACTGCCCATGGCCTTAATCAGGCCCAGGCACAAGAGTCAATGCTTCTTTTACTGGCTGGGTTCAAGTATGAAAGTTATCACCTTGCCTGTAGGCTGGGTTCAGAAATGAGTCACCATCTTATCTGTGACTGGATCTACACACAATAGGCACAATTCCAACTCTAGACTCTGCCTACAACTGAGATTCAGGATCTCACCATTGGTCTCTGTCCATGTGTGAGGGTGACAATCCTGTCAGCTGGGTGTGCATAGGAGAGGAGTAATCTTATCTCTGTGTTAAGTCCTGCTATGACACTCTGTGTACAACCCGAGGGCTTTATATGATATCCGTTAGTGTCATAGTCTTCTGTGTACTTTGTACAAGTAGGAGACCCTGGGCATACCCATTGTTCTAAGCTTATCTACAAGAGGCAAAATCTCTCTATTGCCTTGGTCCAGGTATGAAAGTTATTACCTTACCTGTGTTTTGAGCCCAGATATATGTCACAATCTTAACTCTGGGCAGGAACCAGGAAGAAAAATCACATCACCTAGGTGCTGAGTACAGCAATATGTTAAAATCCTCCATAGTACAGGGCTCGCCCTGGCAGCAGAATCACATCACCTAAGTGCTTGGCCCAGGTGTATGTAACAATCCCATGTGATGCATGCTGGGCCCACACATGAGAGTCATATTACTCAGATATTAGACAAAGGTATATGTCACAATCACACCTTTGGTAAAATCCAGACATGAGATTCACAATCCAGCACATATCTCAGCTCCAGGTATGAGAGTCAACATCTCCCGTGAGTTGGGTTCAAATACATGAGTCACATTCTACACAGCATTTGGTTTGTGCATGACAGCCCCAATCACACCTGCACACTGTGTCTTGGTAGAAAAATCACAGCCTATTAGGTGTGTTTAATCCTGGTATGAGTCACCATCCAGCCTGTGGACTGCATTCACATACAAGGGTCACAGTTCGAACTTTTGACTGTCTCTGGTTATGAATTCAGAACCTCAACAGTGGGTTGTGTTTGTGTGGTAGTTTAACAATCCTTACAGTCACCTGGGTGTACATATGAGGGTCAGGTCACAATCATAGCTGTGTGCTGGGCTGTGTTATGACACTCTGTATACCACTGGAGAGCTTTATATGATATGCATGAAAGTTGCAATCAGCTCTGAGACCTTCATTCTGGTACGGACCCATGATCTTACCTGATTTTCTATTTTGAGGTACAAGAGTCAACTTTTTTGTTGGCTAAGTCCAGGTATGAGAGTCATCACCATGCCTGTGAGCTGAGTCCAAACATAGGTCACAATCCCACCTGCGAGAACTGACCAGGTAGGAGGGTCGCATCACCTGGGAGCTGGACCAGGAATTTGTACCCATTGTTCCAAGCCTAGGTACAAGAGTCAAAATCTCTCTATTGTCTTTGTCTAGGTATGAGAGTTATTACCTTACCTGTGTTTTGGGACCAGGTATATGTCCCGTTTGAATTCTGGGCAGGAACCAGGAAGAAAAATCACATCATCTAGGTGTCCCCTGGGGGAGAGGTCCAGGTAGGAGAGTAACATCTTCTTGGTGCTGAGCCAAGTGAAATGTTCCAGTGCCTGCTGTGGACAGGGTCCAGGCAGGGGAGTAGAGTCACATCACCTAGAGGCTGAGTTCAGCAACATGTAAAAATATCCCCTTAGGGATATTTGCATGACTCATGCATGAGTGTCACATCACCCAGGTGCTTGGTCCAGACATATGTCACAATCCCTCCTGAAGGCAGCACTTGGGCACAAAAGGAGAATTACACCATCTAAGGGATGGGCCCAGAGATGTCACAATGCCTCTGTGTGAAGAGCTTAGGCAGGAGAGTCACATCACATGGATACAGTGCCCAAGGATATTTACAATCCCCACTGGGACAGGGCCCAGGGAAAAAGACATGGGCCACATCCCCAGGTGCTTGGTTCAGTGATATATTATAATCTCCTTTGAGGATACCACCAAGGCATGAGTTACATAACCTAGGTGCCTGTGCCAGGTATATGTCACAATTCTATTTGTAGAATTAGCCCAGGCTAAAGAGGCAAATCACTCAGATGCTAGGAAAAGGTATATGTCAAAATCACACCTGTGGGTGTGGACAAGAAAACATGTTACATCACCTAGTGCTGAAGCAGGGATATGGGAAATGTATCTCTGTTGGCAGGGCCTAGGCAGAAGAATAACAATTCTTGGATGCTGGGCCCAGTGATATGTCAAAATTACTTTTGTGGGCTGGGCCTAGGTAAAAAAGGAGGGTCAAGTGGCCTAAGTACTGGGCCCAGGGATATGTCACAATTCTCCTTGTAGGGAGGGCCCAGTTAGGACAGTCATAGCACTTGGGTGCTGAGCTTAGAAATATGTCACGCTGGGCGTGATGGCTCATGCCTGTATTCCCAGCACTTTGGGAAGCTGAGGTGGGTGGATCATTTGAGCTCAGTATTGGGGGAACCCACCCCCAATATTTCAATGTAGGTTCTTTCTATTTTCCATAAGTGTCGGCCAGCTGAGAAATAAAGAGAGACAGTATAAAGAGAGGAATTTTACAGCTGGGCTGCTGGGGGTGACATCACATATTGGTAGGACCATGATGCCCCCTGAGTCTCAAAACAAGCAAGTTTTATTAAGGGTTTCAAAAGGTGAGGAGGTGTAAGAACAGGGAACAGGTACAAATATCACATGCTTCAAAGGACAAAATGCAGAACTACTAATGAGGGTCTAACAAAGATCACATGCTTCTGAGGGAACAGGACAAGGGCAAAATCAGAAATACTGATAAGGGTCCAACAAAGATCACAAGGCAAAGGGCAAAGGCAGAACTACTGATAAGGGTCCAACAAAGATCATAAGACAAAGGGCAAAAGCAGAACTACTGATAAGGGTTTATGTTCAGTGGTGCACATATTGTCTTGATAAACATCTGAAATAACAAAAAACAGGTTTCAAGAGCAGGGAACTGGTCTGACCACAAATTTACCAGGGTGGAGTTTTTTCCCACCCTAGTAAGCCTGAGGGTACTACAGGAGAACAGGGCGTAGCTCAGTCCTTAACCACATAAGACAGACATTCCCAGAGCGGACGTTTATGGACCTACCCCCAAGAATACATTCCTTTCCCAGGGTATTAATATTAATATTCCTTGCCAGGAAAAGAATTTAGCGATATTTCTCCTACTTGCACATCCATTTATAGGCTCTCTGCAAGAAGAAAAATATGGCTCTTTTTGCCTGACCCCATAGGCAGTCAGACCTTATGGTTGTCTTCCCTTGTTTCCTAAAAATCGCTGTTATTCTGTTCTTTTTCAAGGTGCACTGATTTCATATTGTTCAAACACATGTTTTACAATCAATTTTTACAGTTAACACAATTATCACAGTGGTCCTGAGGTGATGTACATCCTCAGCTTGCGAAGATAACAGGATTAAGAGATTAAAGTAAAGACAAGCATAAGAAATTATTTGGGAACTGATAAATGTCCATATTAAAATGAAATCTTCACAATTTATGTTCCTCTGTCACGGCTCCAGTTGGTCCATCTGTTCAGGGTCCCTGACTTCCTGCAACAGGTCAGGAGTTCGAGACTAGCTTGCCCCACATGGTGAAACCCTGTCTCTACTAAAAATACAAAAAATTATCTTGGCATGGTGGTGCATGCCTGTAGTCCCAGCTACTTAGGAGGCTGAGGCAAGAGAATCACTATAACCTTCGAGGTGAAGGTTGCAGTGAGCCAAGATCACACCATTACACTCTAGCCTGGGCGACAGAGTAAGACTCTGTCTGGGGGGGAAAAAAACAAAAGAAATATGTCAGAATGCCCTTTTTTGACAGATCCCAGATGAGAGAGTCTCATCACCTGATTGTTGGAGCCACTGATATGTCACAATTATCCATGTGGGCAGGGCCCAGGAAGAAAAATGAAAGTCATATCACCTGAGTGCTGAACCCATTGATATGTCAGAAGTCTCACTGTAGGCAGGCCCCATGTAGAAGTGGAAATCACATCTCTTAGGTGCTGGGTGCAGTGTAATGTCACTATCTTTCTGAGAGCAGTGCCCAGGCACATGAGTCACACCTCTTTGGTTCTTGGCCCAGGTATGTGTCACAATTTTATTTGTGAACTGGGCCATCTGGAGAGTCAAATTACTCACACGTTGGATGAAGTTATATGTCACAATAACACTGGGAAAGGTCCAGTGATAAGTTCTACCATCCTGCACATGTCTTTCCTCTAGGTAAAAGATTCATCATTGTGCTTATAATTGAGTCCCAGGTATATGGCACAATACAACCTGTGGGGAAGGAGAGGACAGAAAAGACACATCACTTGGGTGCTGGTCCAGAAATACATCACAATCCCCCTTGCAGGCAGGACCCTGGCAAAAGAATCATATCACCTGGCCGATGGGCCCAGTGATATATCAAAATCCCCCCTGTAGGCAGAGGTTAGGCAGGAAAGGGGACTCACTTCACCTAAGTAATTAGCCTAGACATGTGTCACAGTGGCCCCCATGGGCACGGCCAAGGCAGGAGAGTGACATCACCTTGGTGCTGGGCTCAGCAATGGGTCACAATCTCTCCACTGGGCAGGAACCAGGTAAGAGAGGAGAATCACATCACCTAGGTGCTGGGCTGAGTGATATGTTCCAATGCTTCCTGTAGGAAGAACTCAGGAGAGTCACATTACCTGGGTGCAGTACCCAGCTAAACATCACAATGCACTCTAAGCGCAGAGCCAAGGCAGTAGAATGAAGTCACATCATCTATGTAATGAACCCAGAAATAAGTCACAATGCTCTTTGTAGGCAGGGAGCAGGCAGGGGAGTCACATCACCTGGGTGACTGCTGGTCGCAATGAAATGTAAAAACGCCCTTGGCAGGCAGAGCCCAGGAAGGAGTTTCACATTACTTAGGTGATTGATTGGTGGAGGTATATGTCACAATTTTATCTGTGGGCTGGGCCTAGGAAAGAGTCACATCACTCAGGTTCTGGGCAAAGGTATATTTCCCAATCACACACTTGAGAATGTATAGAAATGAGTTTCACAGTTTCACACAAGTCCTGGCTTCATGTGTGAGAGGCAACCCCTCCTGTGAGTGGGGTTCAAGTAAAGGAGTTACAGTCTCAACAATGCACAAATCCATACATAAGAGCCCCAGTCTCACCTGCAGATTGTGTTCTGATAGGGAACTCACAGCCTCACAGGTCTGCTGAACCATGGTTCGACAGCCACCAAACCACCTGGAAACCAGATCCACATGTGACAGTGACAATTCCAACTTGCAACTGTTTGTATGTGTGAGATTAAGTGCTTCATTTGTAGGCTCTGTTGATGCGTAAGAATGAAGAGCCTGTCGGCTGGGTCTGCATACAACAGTCACAATCTCACCTGTTAGTTAGGCCCTGTTATAAACTCTTGTATCACTGTAGGGCTTCATGTGATAGTCCTGATTGTTGTAACGTTCTGTAAATTTTATACAAGTAGGAGACCCAGGACATTACCTGTGGCCTTAAGCCTGGCTACAAAAGTCAAAACATCTCCCACTGGCTGTGTCCAGGTAAGAGAGTCATCATTGTGCCTGTGATCTGGACCCAGGTATGTGCCACAATTTCACCTGTGGGCAGGAACAAAGCAGGAGAGTCACATCACCTGGCTGCTAGACCCAGTGATATGTCACAATGCCCACTGTAGGCAGGGCACAGGCAGGAGAGTCACATCATCTGAGTTCTTGGTTCAGCAATACATCACCTTCTGTAAGTAGGGCCCAAGCAGCAAGAAGAGTCACGTTACCTAGGTCCTGAGCCTCGTGATATGTCACAATGTTCCCTGATAGCAGGGCCCAGGAAAGAGCAGAGTCATATTGCACATTTGGTTGGCCCAGAAATTTGTCACAATCTTCACTGAGGGCAGTGCATAGGAAGAAAAGGAGAGTCACATTACCTAGGTGATGGGCCCAGTCGTATGTCACAATCTTTCCTATAAGCAGGGCCAAGCAGGATACGAGAATCACATTACATAGGTTATGGGCCCAGGTATATGTCACAATCCTTACTGAGACTAGAGTCCTGGAATGAGAGAAAAATTACACCACTTCTTTGATGTGCCCAGAGATATGTCACAATGATCCCTTTGGGCTTGCCCATGCAGGATGTGAGAGTCATATCATCAAGGTAATAAACCGAGAATCATATCACAATTTCCCCTGAAGGCAGGGCCAAGGCAGGAGAGCCACATCACCTAGGTTCTTGGCCCAGCAATATGTCACAATCACTTCTAACCGCACAAGCAGGAAAGATGAGTCACATAACTTACGTACTGGGCCCAGAAATATGTCACAATCCTCAATGAAGACCAAGACAAGGCAAGAAAGTAGAGTCACATCACATAGGTAATAAGGCCAAAGATATATCACAATGTACCCTGTGGTAAGTCCCAGGCTGGAGAGTTACATCACTTAGGAACTTAGTCCAGGTATATGTCACAATCTCAACAGTTGGCTGAGTTCGAACAAATTGTAAAATAAATTAGATGCTGTGTGAAAGTATATGCCACAATCACACCTGCTGGAAGGTCCAGGAATAAAATTCACAATTCTACATATTTCCCAGCTTTAGGTCAGAGAGTCAACACCTCTGGCAAGTTGCATCCAAATACATGAGACACAGTCTTAACACTGGACAGGAACTGTGCATGAGAGCTCCATCTCCATCGGCAAACAGAGTCCCCATAAGATAGGCACAGCCTCACCAGGGTGCTGAATCTTGGTCTCAGAGTCACTATCCTACCTGTTGACTAGATGCATGTACGTGAATCAAACTTTCAACTTTTCATTGCCTCTGAGTGTGAGATTCAGAACCTCAACAGTGAGCTGTGTCTATATGGGAGAACGAGCATCCTTATTGTTTGGGTATGCATAGGAGATGCACAGTTTCCTCTCTGTTTTTGGCTCTGTTATGACACTCTCTGTACCATCTGAGATCTTCACACAACATGCTTGAGCGTGGAATTCTGCTCTGAGAACTTTACGTTTTTATGGATCCAAGATCTTACTTGTTACCCTAAGCCCAGGTAGAAGTCAACATAATTTCTCTTGTCTGGATCCAGGTATGAGAGTCATCACCATGTTTGTGAGCTGGGTCGAGAAAGGAGTCCCAGTCTTACTTGTGGCCAGATCCATGTATGACAGTCAAAATTTCAACTGTGAACTGTGTCCACAAGGCAAAGTCAGGACCTCACTAGTGGGATCTGCCCATGTGTGCAGGTGACAATTCTTACTGTCAGCTGGCTGTGCATATGAGAATAAGTCTCAACTTTGTATTGGGCTGTGTTGACACTCTCTGTACCACCATAGGGCATTATGCTGTATGTGATTTTTATGCTGTATGTGTTGTGATTTTTTGTGACCTTTTTACAAGTAGAAAACCCAGAACCATCCCCATTTTCCCAAGCGTAACAGTGAGAGTCAACGCCTCTTCTATTAGCTTGGTTCAAGTATAAGAGACAACACTGTGCCTGTGAGTTAGTTAAGAAATGACTTCCCCTTCAACCTGTGGCCAAATCCATATATGACAATTACGATTCCAACTGTGGTCTGCAACCATATTCAAGATTTATAACCTCACCCGTGGGCTGTGTCTAGGTTTAAAGATGACAATCCCATTGTTGGCTGGGTGTACCAATGGGAGTCACAATCTCACCTGTGTGTTGGACCATGTTATGACACAGCTCATACCACCCAAGGGCTTTATAAAATATTTGTGTCATAATCTCCTGTGACCTTTTATAAGAAAACCCAGAAGCTTAGCTGTGTCCCTAAGTCTAGCCAGAAGAGTAAAAAATTTGTTGTATTGGCTGGGTCTATGTATGAGAGTCACTATCATGTCCGCTAACTGGGCCTGGCTGTAAGTAACAATTTCACCTCTGGGTGTGGATCAGGCAAAAGAGTCACATCACCTGAATTCTGGGCCAGGAATATGTCAACATTCTTCTTGTGTGCAGTGCCATGGCAAGAAACCCACATCACCTGAGTGCTGGGCTTAGTGATATGTTACAACGCCTTCTGTGGACATAAAATGATAGTCACATCACTTACATGTTGGGCCCAGAAATATGTCACAATTCCTACTGTAGGCATGGCCCAGGCAGAAGAGTCACAACATTTGGGTGCAGGATCCAGAGATATGTTACAATTCTTACTGAAAGCAGGACCCAGGCAGAAGGGATGAATCACATCACCTAGGGGGTGGGTCTAAAAATATATCACAATTTCCCCTGTGGACAAGGTTCAGGCAGAAAAAGATGGTAACATAACCCAGGTGATAGGTCCAGAGATATGTCCAAATTTCCCCTAAGAAAAGGGCCAAGACAGGAGAGTAATATCCCCAAGGTGTGTGGCCCAAATACACGTCACTGTCTCATTTTTTGGTTTTGTCCAGGCAAAATAATCAAAGCTCACGACCTGGGTAAAGGTATATGTCACAATCACACCTGCAGGAATGTCCAGAGATTAGATTCACAATCTCACATTGGTCCCAACCTCAGGTATGGGAGTAAACACTTGTGAGTTGGGTACCAGTTTGCAAGTCAGAATCTCAGTGGTTAACTGGACTCCTGCATGAGAGCCCCAAGACCCTTGTAGACTTTTTCCTGGTAGAATAATAACAGCCTCACACGTGTGCTGAATATTTGAGAGTCATCATCTTTTTTTGTGGAACAGATGCACATGTAAGAGTCACAGTTCCAACTTTTGACTCTCTCTGAGTGTAAAATGCAGAACCTCAGCAGTGACTGGGCTGTGTCCATGTGGCAAAGTGACAACCCTTACTGTTGGCTGTGCCTATGAGAGTCCCAATCCCACCTGTGTGCTGAGCCCTGTTATGACACTCTCTGTGCTACTCAGGAAGTTTATAAAATATGCACGAGTGTTGTAATCTCTGACCTTTCTACAAGTACAAGACCCAGTAAATAGCCTATTTCCATAAGCCTATTTAGAAGAGTCAAAACCTTTTCTATTGTCTTGGTCCAGGTAAGACAGTCATCATTATGCCTGTGAGTTGGGCTGAGGTATATGTCACAATCTCACATACGGCCAGGGACCACGCAGAAGTTCACAACACCTGGGTGCTAGGCTAGGAATATGCCAATATTTCCCCTGTGCACAGGGCCCAGGAGGAGAGTTGTATCAACCTGGATCTTGGCTCAGTGATATGAACAATTTCTTCTGTAGAGAGAGCCTGGGCAGGAAAGGAGAGTCACATTATGTAGGTGCTGGACAAAGCAATGTCTCAATGTCCCCTTTAATTGTGGCTTAGGCTGGGGAGCAGAGTCATGTCACCTAGTTTATGGGCTCAGTAATATGTCACAATCTTCAGTGGGGCTCGGCCCAGCTGGGATTGTAGAGTCACATCTCCTAGGTGATGAGCCCAAAGATCTGTCACCATGCCTTCTATAAGTTGGGCCTAGAAAGAAGGAGACAGTCACATCACCAGGTGATTGGCCCAGAGATATGTAACAATTTCTTCTGAAGGCAGGGCCCAGGCAGGAGCATCACATCACCTATGTAGCCCAAGTATATGTCACAATTTCAACTGTAGACTGGGCCCAGGCAAAAACGTAAAAGCAATCAGGTGCTAGGCAAAGGTATATGTCACAATCATACCTGAAGAAAGATCCAGAAATAAAATTTCTAATCCTGCACATGTCCCAGCTGGAGGTTTGTGAGTCAACACCTCCTGTGAGTTGAGTCTACGCATGCAATTCGCAATCTCAACAGTAGACAGGTCCATACATAAGAGCCTCAACTCCACCTGCACACAGTGTCTTAGTAGGGCAGACACCCTAGCAGGAGTGCTGAAGTTTTGTCCAAGAGCTGAGGCAGAAGAATCGCTTGAACCCGGGAGGTGGAGGTTGCAGTGTGCTGAGATCGTGCCACTGCACTCCAGCCTGAGTGACAGAGCACGACTCCATCTCAAAAAAAAAAAAAAAGTTATAATTTTACCTGTCAATCAAATCCGCATATGAGAGTCACAATTACAAATTTTGACCGCTACCAGCTGTGAGATTGAGAACCTCAAGAGTGGGCTGTATGCATGCGTTGAGGGTGAACATCTTAATTACTGGCTGGGTGTGCCTATGGGAGCGCAAATTTCACTTGTGCACTGGCCTGTGACAACATCTTTGTACCACCCAAGGTCTTTATAAAATATGCATGAGTGTCCTAATAGTCTGTGACCTCTCTGTATGGAGAATACCCAGAAGCATACCTGTTGTAATAAGCCTAAGAGCAAAAATCTTATTGGCTGGGTCCACGTATGACAGTTATCGTCATGCCTGTGAGCTGGACCTACATATATGTTGCAATCCCATCAGTGGGCAGGAACCGGGTAGGTGGGTCATGTTACCTTGGTTCTTGGCCAGGGATTTGTCACAATACCCACTGTAGGCAGAATGCAGGCAGGCAAGTGACATCATGTGGGTGCTTGGCCCGGTGATATGTCTTAATATTTTCTGTAGTCAGGCCCAGGTAGGAAGAGAAAGTCATATTATCTATGTGATGGACCCAGTGATTGTCACAATCTCCCTTGTAATCAGGGCCCAGGCAGGAGAGAAGAGTCATATTGCCTAGACAAAGGGCCTGGTGACATGTCACAATCTTCACTTGGGGCAGGGCAAAAAGAGAAGGGTCACATTATCCCTGTTATGGGCTCAGAAATATGTTACAATGCTGCCTAGGGGACAGAAGTAAGTCACATTCTTACTGATTAACCCAAAGGTATGTCACAATACCTCTTAAAGGCAGGGCCCAAGAAATAGAGTCAAAGACCAGGTGTGGTGGCTCACGCCTGTAATCCCGGCACTTTGGGAGGCTGAGATGGGCAGATTGCTTAAGGTCAGGAGTTCGAGACCAGCCTGTTCAATATGGTAAAACACTGTCTCTACTAAAAATACAAAAATTAGCCGGGCATGGTAGTATGTATCTGTAATCCCAGCTACTCGAGAGGCTGAGGCAGGAGAATTGCTTGAAGCCAGGAGGCGGAGGTTGCAGTGAGCTACAAC
This sequence comes from Theropithecus gelada, assembly GCF_003255815.1. NCBI lineage: Eukaryota > Metazoa > Chordata > Mammalia > Primates > Cercopithecidae > Theropithecus > Theropithecus gelada. Next base: position 55,289,941 of record NC_037670.1, on the reverse strand, counting down.
CAAACTCCAGCCTGCGTGACAGAGCAAGACTGTCTCGGAAAAAAAAATATATATATATATAACATGAGTCCCCTAGACCTAGAAGGTGCTGCTGAGGTCAACACTGAACAGGGCATAAGAGGCATATTAGTCTTCTATTGCTCCGTAACAGGTTACCATAAAATTAGTGGTTTAGAACACACCCATTTATTAGCTCATGGTTCTGTAGAACTTATGGTTCAGAGTCCGGCAGGCTCCGTTGGGCTCTCTGCTTTAGTTTTCAAAACGCTAAAGTCAGAGTATCAAACAGTCTGGGCTCTCATCTAGAGGTGCTGGGAAGAACCCACTTCTATACCCATTCTGTTGCTACCAATTTCCAATTCCTCATGGTTGTGGGACTGGGATCCTTGTTCCCTTGCTCACTGCTAGCTAGGACCCACTGTCTGTAAGTAGATGTTTCCCCACATTTTACTCAATTTGTCCCCTCCATCTCCCAAGTCAGCAAAAGCACATCGCATTTCGCTCCTACTTTGAATCTCTGACTTAGAGAAAGCTCTGTGCTCTCAAAGGCCCGCATAATTAGGCCAGGCTGACCTGGATAATCTTTCTATCTTGAAACATAACACAATCACAGAACTGAAATCACATCATATTCAGAAATTTCCGAGATTTGGACATCTTTGGGGAACAATTTTAGAAATTCTGTCTACTACAAGAGCTAGGACTCAAAAAAGAGGCTTGGAATCCTAACTGGCAGGTTTTTGGCAGCAGCCAAAAATCCAAATGAGACTTCTGTGAGGGTAGAGGTGGGGTCTGAATTCTGATTCCCCAGGAGGTTTGCCTTTTTTTTTTTTTTTTTTTTGTGAGACGGAGTCTCGCTCTGTCGCCCGGGCTGGAGTGCAGTGGCTGGATCTCAGCTCACTGCAAGCTCCGCCTCCCGGGTTTACGCCATTCTCCTGCCTCAGCCTCCCAAGTAACTGGGACTACAGGCGCCCGCCATCTCGCCCGGCTAGTTTTTTGTATTTTTTAGTAGAGACGGGGTTTCACCGTGTTCGCCAGGATGGTCTCGATCTTCTGACCTCGTGATCCACCCGTCTCGGCCTCCCAAAGTGCTGGGATTACAGGCTTGAGCCACCGTGCCCGGCCGAGGTTTGCCTTTGCACTGTTTGAGTGCACACATTTGTAAAAGGTCTCACACCCACTCCTTTATTTCTTTGATCTCCTAGGGCATTCTGATGGTCATAGTAATTTTGAAGTCCAGGATCCTCCTTCCTCTGAATTGGGTCAGTGAACCTTCTTGCTGTCCCCATGAAGGGTCCCTGTTATGTCCCACGACAGCCCAGATCTGGAACTCAGTCCAAACCAGCCTGTAATCCCAGCAATTTGGGAGGCTGAAGTGGGTAGATCACCTGAGGTCAGGAGTTCAAGACCAGCCTGGCCAACATGGCAAAACCCTGTCTTTAGAAAAAATACAAAAATTAACCGAGCATGGTGGCACGTTCCTGTAATCCCAGCTACTCGAGAGACTGAGGCAGAAGAATTGCTTAAACCCAGGAGACGGAGGTTGCAGTGAGCCGAGGTCACGCAGTTGCACTCCAGCCTGCGCAACAGGAGGGATACTCCATCAAAAAAAAAAAAAAGAATTTTTACCATTTATTAGAAGGGAAAAAATTTTATTTTAATCAATATTTGCATTGTATTTTAATACACAGCAGGAACTTATAAGAGAAAACCCAGAAAAATAATTAGGATAAGGCTGGGTACTGTGGCCATGCCTGTAATGCCAGCACTTTGGGAGTCTTAGATGGGGGATCACCTGAGGTCAGGGGTTTGAGATTGGTCTGGCCAACATGGTGAAACCCTGTCTCTACTAAAAATACAAAAAGTTGGCCGGGCATGGTGACAGGCACCTATAATCCCAGCTACTCAGGTGGCTGAGGCAGGAGAATCTCTTGAACCCAGGAGGCAGAGTTGCAATAAGCCAAGATTGCACCATCGCACTCCAGCATGGGTGAAAAGAGCAGGACTCCATATCTCAAAAAAAAAAAAAAAAAAAAAGAATAGAATAATCACACCTGCAAAAAGTAAGTGAATTAGCTTTACATAATAAACTTAAAAAGGTAAGGATTCGCCAGGCTCCGTCACTTCTCCAGCTCACTCAAAAAAAGTAACAATTATCAAGGATAATAGAAAAGGGAAGACCCAGCTCCAGCTAGTTTCCTCCCTCCCCATGATGCTATTTTTTGCCAGTTTTGTATCGACAAGAAGAAAATGGAGTGAGAATGAGATCTGTACCCTTGGGGACTCTGGCAGTGAGAAGCAAAGTAGAATATGAGATATGCTTAAATATCCTAGAGAAAGATTTCTAGGTTAAGATTTGAAATGCACCAAAAACTTGTGTGGTGTTAATGAAATGACTCAACCTCTCTGGGTGTCAGTTTCCTAACCTGTAAAATGGAGATCTATGCCTACTTCATCAAGTTGTTGCCAGAGTTAAATTCTTTTATTTATTTATTTTTTTTTTTTGAGACAGAATCTCATTCTGTCACTCAGGCTGGAGTAAAGAGGCACAGGCGTGAGCCACTGCACCCAGCCTAAATTCACTAATATTTAAAAGTGGCGGTTACTGCAAGTGTCCACATTATTAATAAAATAGTATCAGTGGCCGGGTGCAGTGGCTCATGCCTGTAATCCCAGCACTTTGCGAGGCCAAGGCAGACTGACCATCTGAGGTCAGGAGTTCAAGACCAGCCTGACCAACATGGGGAAACCCTGTCTCTACTAAAAATACAAAAGTTAGCCAGGCATGGTAGTGGTGGGCACCTGTAGTCTTAGATATTCCAGGAGGCTGAGGTAAGAGAATCACTTGAACCCAGAAGGCAGAGGTTGCAGTGAGCCGAGATCCTTCCACTGCACTCCAGCCTGGGCAACAGAGCAAGACTCTGTGTCAAACAAAACAAAATAAAACAAAACAAAAAGGTATCAGACTTCAAAATACATAAAAGAGATAATGTTAATGAGACCAAAGACAAGATTCCCAGATTCATAAACAGTCCAGCAATATCCGAATGAGAAGACTGACAAGTAAGTTGAATTCTTCACAGCTCCACTGGAGAAAATGAGCACGGGGGCTCCAGCAAGATAAGTACCTGGCCAATGTCCAGTGACTAGTAAGGGTAGAATCCCTAAAGATCCTGTGAAATACAGTTACACAACAAACAGGAAAAAAGTGGAACAAACCAGGCCACCCAGCAGATACTACCAGGAATGGGAGAGCAGAAGAGGGTCAGAGCCACAAAATCTAACCAGAAGACACCAAATTGCAAAGAGATCCTGCTCCGTGCACAGCCGCTGTGGTTGCCTCAGGACCAATCTTCTCAGACAGCTGCCTTGAGATGGCTGACAGCACAGCGTCTTCGCAGCCACACACCAAACAGCAGTGCATCTAAACACAGGTCCCAAGACTCTCCTCTCCATTAATCCTCATTTTAAAATGATGGATAGGCTCACATTACAACATTCCCTTTCAACACTTGTGGGCAAGGGTAATCAGACCCCCTTACCAAAAGAGGGAACTGGGAGTAGGGTGAGAATGCTGAGGGATGGGGGAGGGATGCATGCACTTTACCACACAGACTGTCCCTAAGGGCCTTACTTTTAAAAAGAGCAGCACCCGGCTGGCGCGGTGGCTCACGCCTGTAACCCCAGCAGGTTGGGAGGCCGAGGAGGGTGGATCACTTGAGGTCAGGAGTTTGAGACCAGCCCGACCAACACCATAAAGCCCTGTCTCTACTAAATATACAAAAATTAGCCAGGTGTGGTAGCAGATGCCTGTAATGCAAGCTACTTGGGAGGCTGAGGCAGGAAAATAGCTTGAATCCGGGAGGCGTAGTTTGCAGTGAGCCAAGATTGCACCACTTCACTCCAGCCTGCGTGACAGAACGAGACTCCATCTCAAAAAAAAAAAAAAAAAAAAGACTAGAGCCCTAGAGCCCTAGTATTGTGCTATCATCTCCATATATTCCTGAAGTGGTAAATTCTTCACAAGTTTCATAAGTACAGTAATAGATTTCCATGGTCACAATCATGTTTTCCCATTTTTTCTGATAGTGTACCACATTCAGAAATGACAAATGAAAAACTATTAGAATATGTGACATGAATGAACTATTACTTTCCTGTAGATTAACACCCGGGTTTTTACAGATTAGATATAAAAACAAGAAAGCTGGTACCAACTTTCTGAAAGTAACTTTCTTTTTTCCTTTTTTTTTTTTTTTTTCTGAGATGGAGTTTTGCTCTGTAGCCCAGGCTGGAGTGCAGTGGTGCGACCTCAGATCACTGCAACCTCCACCTCCTGGGTTCAAGCAATTCTCGTAGCTCGGCCTCCCATGTAGCTGAGATTACGGGAACACGCCACCATGCCCAGCTAATTTTTGTATTTTTAGTAGAGATGCGGTTTCACCATATTAGCCATGCTGGTATCAAGCTCCTGGCCTCAGGTGATCCACCTGCCTTGGCCTCCCAAAGTGCTGGGATTACAGGTGTGAGTCACCATGCCCTGCCAAAAGTAACTGTTTCTGAGGACTTGGGATTTTAGGGACATCAATTATTTAGAGGCTACATGGAAGCAGAAGTGCTCCTGGATGTTTCCACTATCTAGACAGAACATTTCAACAGATCATTCCCAGCAAGTTCAGTTACATCCCTGACTGCAGGTCATGAGCTTTCCATCCAAAGCAGAGACGTTCAACCTCACAGGTTCAGATGCCTTCCAGATGATCTACACCTTGAAAGTTGCTCCCACAAAGCTGGAGCACCATCTCTTCCAGAGAGAGCTGGTCACCATCTATGTCTTTGAGACACTGGCCAGTCAGGTCTAAGGTGAGATGAGGCCCATGATTACAAGTATAAAATATCAAAACGATCATCACCTTTAGGTTGATTTTTGGAGGCCTAGCCCCTTAAATGGGTTGGTGAAAATGTCCCACCAGACACATGCCTGGAAACATTGGTGCTTTCTCCTCTGCTTTTAACAGATCCCGGGTAAGCCAATACTTACTCTCTCTCATGTCTCCACTTCCACTTCCACGAAAAAGGGGTCAGCGAGGTTGACATTTTCACCAAACCACAGCCCATGTTACCCACTGCAAAGCTGAAGTTGTACACGGGCGGCCCAGGCAGCAAATTTCTCCCAAATGCTGCTGAACTGGCGCTCTGCCCGGAGTAAGCAGAGGCCGGTGGCACAATGTACAATGTCTCAGACAGACATCAGGCCAGTTTCTGCAGTAGTTTAGGAAAGCAGGCGGCTCCATCGGCTGGAGGAGGCGCGATGCCGTGGAAAGACCAGCGGGCAAGGATAAAGAGAGGAAACCGAGTTGCTCAGCCGGAGGTGGGACCTGCCAGATTTGTGCAAAAGCGAGGTGTACTTCGAGAAGTCACACCCTTCTCACTGTTCAGCCCAGTTTTATCCCTCATATTCCTCTCCAAACTCACTCCCCATGGACAAGGGGCAGCAGGGGGTGAGCGGGCAGCACTGCATTGCCACACCACCCTGCCCCTCCCACTGAGCCCGGTGCCTGCTGGAATTGTAGTCCTGCAGCCAGGCGACCAGAGAGCGGTGAGCCGTTAAGAGACTACAATGTCCCCGCATGATCGGCGAGGTGCGCAGCGCCCTGCCTCTCTTTCTTCTTATTATTTATTTATTTATTTTGACGGAGTCTCCCTCTGTCGCCAAGGCTGGCGTGCAGTGGCGCGATCTTGGCTCACTGCAACCTCCGCCCCCGGGGTTCAAGCGATCCTCCTGCCTCAGCCTCCCGAGTAGCTGGGACTACAGGTGCCCGCCACCACTCGCGGCTAATTTTACGTATTTTTAGTAGAGACGGGGGTTTCACCGTGTTAGCCAGGATAGGCTCGATCTTCTGACCTCGTGATCCGCCCGCCTCGGCTTCCCAAAGAGCTGGGATTACAGGCGTAAACCACCGCGCCCGGCCGCCCTGCCTCTCTTTCTAAGGCTATGCCCAAACCCCGAGCCCGGAGCATGCCGGGATTGTAGTCCTGCAGTCCTGCAACCAGGGGACTGTGAGCGGTTAAGAGGCTACAACTCTCAGCATGTCTAGCGAGGGGCGCACTGCCTTGCCCCAGGGCTTCGCACCGCCCCCAGCCTTGCGCATGCTGGGATTGTAATACTGTCGCCTTGCCACTAACGGGCTACGAGCGGTTAAGAGACTACAACTCCCAGGATGTACGGTGATGGCACTCGTTTGGACTCCGCTCCTCTGCGCGTCTAGAGCGGTTCCCGATACGGAGGGGATCCTGGCTGTTCCCGAGTCTCGCTTGCCTGCGGGGAGCCAGCGTGGCCCGGGCAGCTGATCTCAACCTGTGATTGTGACATCACCCCTACCTGAGGAAGCCTCTCCCAGCCTGCTCAAGGTTGCCGTAGTTAGGTTTACCCTCCCTTCCTTCCCTCACCCCGTCCTTTCCCTCATCCCTGCCCCTTCCTCTGTCCCACGCGGCTTTCAGACATGCATAGTGCAGCCCCTCCATAGTGCAGCCTCTCTGTAAAGGTGGAGCTAGTGGCCCGCGGGCCTAGCAGTTGTCAGGCCTTTTGGGAGCCCATGATGGGAGCTCCCTGGTAAGTGAAACCGTCAATTAACTGCCTAAAATGACAATACCCCATCTCTGGTATCTTTGCACTTGCCTCTCCCAAGCCACCTTTTCCTTTCTCTCTGGACTGTCACAAAGCCTCCTCTGTACCCCGAAAACAGCCCATTGGATTTCCAGGCTGGCTGCTTGGCCTACACACCTGGGTCAGGCATCTAGCAGGGATGCTCCTGCCACTGTAACAAAGAGGAGAAAACGTCACAGGGGAAAGACCTGACTCCTTCATACAATCAGAATACTCAGAGAAGGGACCCCTTTAAGCCACTTTGGGAGCCACATCCACGACTCTGTGACTCCCACACAGGCTGGTTCCCAGGAATCAGGTGTCCTAGTGTTAACACGGGCCGAAAGGACAAAACAGGACCCTAGGTCCTTCCCAAAACATTAGGAAAGTTTGTGTGCTGAGGTAATGTACAATGTCTTTTTGCCCTGAATAGGGCTTCCGTAGAAATTCTTTTAATAATGATTTTTAAATATCTCTCTGGAACCACTTTTAGTCATTTGCTGAAGGAACGTAACAGTAATTATGTTAATTCATGTTTTTCATGTTTTTCTTGTAGTTTTTCAGATTAAGTAATTAATACTGTACATTTCTGAAATTGAAGTATGCACAGCTTCAATTCCATGCAGGGAGGATGCAATAGGAGAGAATATCCTGGGCACATCTTTCTGGAGAATCACTTTTACTACAAGATTTGTAAGAAACAAATTTATTTCCAAGGTAAGAAATTAAAACTCTAAAACAAGGCTAGAAAGTCATCTGCCTTTAATAACCCTTAGTCATCTGTGCCTGATATGTGAGACATTCTCCAAGATAAATCTCTCAAGGATAACCTATTTTCCATCATTATAAATAGTAAAAGTTAGAAATCATAGAAAGTCAATTGAAAGCCCTGCCCTGCCAGTTTCTTAAATCACAATATGGCCTTGGTATGATATTACTTGGATTTTCTTTTTGGGATTTGTTGACTGCTTGGGTATAAAAATGTGGGGTTTTCACCAATTTTTGCAAGTTTTAAGCTATCAATTGTTACTTTTGCACCCCATTTAATTTTTCTGTCCCTTGACTCTTTCTGGGCCACAATCTTCTCACAGATTGGTAAGACTGTTCATTTTCTTCAAACTTTTTGTACTTTTTTTTTTGGATTGAATAATTTCTATTGTTCTTTTTCTAATCGATGAATCAACCTCAAAGTACTATTTAAAAATTTCATTATCTTTCTATGTGGTTCTTTTTAATAATGTGCATTTCTCTACAGAGATTCCACATGTATTTACTCATTATGAGAATTTTTTTTCTTCACCCATGAGTATAGTTTTAATGGCTGCTCTCAAATACTTGACTGCTGATAACATCTTGGACATTTTGGGGATAGCTTCTTATGCCTATGTTTTATCTTGTGTATGGATTACATTTTTGTGTTTCTTCTCATGTCTCTTAAATTTTAAAATTGTATTTTAAAAACTATAAATAATATTTACAGAGACTCTGGATCCTGTTGTATTCCTTTGAAGAGTGTTGTTATTTTTTGAAGAGGGAGTTAATTTGGCTGGATTCAAATTCAAATACCTGTCTCCCTTTCAGTGAGCACAGCTAAAATTACCATTCAGTTCTTATTCCCACATATATCATATGTATGATATATAGATGTGTGTTTCTGTATAACAATATATGACATTGTATCCAGATTTTACCATTATTTGTAAGAGTAGTGTTCGACAAGCTACTCCACTATTACTGAAAGCCAAAACCTCAATTTTATATTCTTTTTGGATTTTACATAAATTACATTATATAGTATGTATATTTTTACATCTACTTTCTTTTGTACATCATATTTGTAATATTCATCAATGCTGCTGTAGATATGTAAGCACTGAGATTACAGGCATGAGCCAACATGCTCAGCCTAAAATATTTTAGGAGGCTAAGGTGGGAGGATCACTTGTGGCTGGGAATTTTAAACCAGCCTGGGCAATAGAGTGAGACCCTCTCTCTACAAAAAAATCAAAAATTAGCCAGGCATGGTGGCATGTGCCTGTCATTCCAGCTACTCAGAAAGCTGAGGCAGAAAGATCAGTTGCACCTGTGAGTTCAAGGCTGCAGGAAGCAATAATTGCACTCCTGCACTCCAGTCTGGGTAACAGAGCAAGACTCTGTCTCTTAAAAAATAATATAAAAATTTAATTTTATACATTATGTTAAAATACACACAAAATTAACTATTTTAACCATTTTAAAGGTTTCAGTTGAGATGAATTAAGTACACTCATTATTTTGCTACCATCATTTCCATATATAAAAAGCATTTTCCATTTTTTGAAACTGAAACTATACCCATTGAACAACAACTCCTTGTTATTCTCCCCCAGCCCCTGGGAAACACTCTCCTACTTTGTGTTTCTATGAATTTAACTAGTCTTAAGTTCTACACATGAGAGGGATCATATAGTAAAGAAATCATGAGGAAGAATGATAAAAAATGTATCACATGCTTATTAATTTTCAATAAAAACACCAACAGAGATCAGCAGTACCTGGTGATTATAAATAAATAGATAAATGCGAAAAAGGAATTGGCAGTGTGTATTATATTCATGACAATGGGGCCTCAAGTACCACAGCAGTGAGTCCTCTGCCCCAGTCACAGGGCTGGTCAGTGGTGGAGCTGGGAGCTCAGTGTAGTTGTCTGACACCCAGATCCCATGCCTAGCCTAAATGTCACTGAGCCCTAAGGCACTTTGCTCCTGCTGGTCCAGGCACTCAGTGTCCCCTAACATTCATCATGGCATGTTCTCCATGGCCTTGAGGGTGGTGTTGCTGGCCTACTGGGATAAGCGATCCAGCTGGCAGGACAGGTTGTAGCTACAAGACATAGAGGCAGATGTGAGGCCTCTAGGAGCCACACTCCTAGTCTCCTTCCCAGTGCCTGCCCAGCTGGAGTGCTGGGCCCCAGGGGTCATCATGCAGCAGGGCCTGACACTCACCAGGGAGCCATGGCCACAGGCTCTTGGCAGGTGGCCCAAAATAAATATTCTCCATGCCCTCTGCCGATCTGCTAGACCCTCACCTCTCAGTCTCACTGAGCCACTCCATTAACTGGAGGCAGACCCAAAATTGCTCCATAGGCTGAAGGTGATAATTGTCTACAGCCAGCTGAAACAGCTGCATCTCATGGAGAACTTTGATCTCCTGCAGCTAAAGGGAGGGACAAGTGGAAGATGTGGATAGGAGGGTCCAGGAGACAGGGGAGACAGGCCTTGAATGGACACCCAAAAGTGAGTATTCATCCCCATCACCACCCAACAGCACAGGGTGTTGCCTCCATCCTGGGCACATTTTCCAGTTATCTGGTGATGGGAGACCCTGCCAAAAAGGATTATAGGGATGGGAGTGAGCCTGGGATGGGCAGGGTTGGAACCAGGATCCTGAGACTTGGGAGAAGAGAATGCAGGACTACATCCTTAGATCTCAGCTCTTGGCAAACTCCTCTCATGAGAGTCTCACGGCTGCCTCTGTGAACTGAGGCATCAGGCCCCTTTTCCCTATGAATGTTGAAGACTCCACATCAGCTGTCAGTTCCTGTTCCCTGAGTGATGAAGCTGCAGAGCTGCCTGCTTGCAAAGCTCAGTGAGGTTTGGCCTGAGCTGGACTCAGACTCTCCCTCAGGTGGTGCCAATGGATGGAAAGTAAACGACCTACTAATGGGGCCTGGGTGAAAGATGCTGAAGGGAACTTGTGGGAAAGAGAGGGAATAGGGGCTGGTTTCTGGGGCTCTTCTCTTAAGGGCCTCTTCCTGTTCTCTAATACCATGCAGCCCCAACCTGTTTTCAGAGTTGGATACAGATAGCCCCTCCTCCAGGAACTGGTTTTTGATTTCAGTCCCCTACTCACACCCTCCACTATGATGGGTCTCTTCCTCTGTGTGTCAAATCTTTTCAGTAAATCTAAGATGCAGAGGATGGAATGTAAATCTGAGACTGCAGAGGCTCCATCCTCTGCATCTTAGATTTATTGAAAAGGTTAAGTCAGGTACAGTGGCTCATGCCTGTAATCCCAGCACTTTGGGAGGCCAAAGTGGGTGGATCACTTGAGGTCAAGAGTTCGAGACCAACCTAACATGGTGAAACCCAAAAATATGAAAAATTAGCCAGGTGTGGTGGCGCATGCCTGTAATCCCAGCTACTCAGGTGGCTGAGGCAGGAGAATTGCTTGAACCCGGGAGGAGGAAGTTGCAGTGAGCAGAGATCATGCCACTGCACTCCAGCCTGGGCAACAGTGAGACTCTATATCAAAAAAAAAAAAAAAGTATATAAACATAGAGTATCCTCCCCAAGGGCATCTCTGACTTTCACCTCTCCACTCTCCCCCAGTGTTGCCCCAGCCGCTCACCTTCCTTTTCTTTCTGGGTGTTACATTTTCCTGGAAGTCAGCCAATGTTCATCAGAAAGGTCCCTTGGACCCTGATTAGGTCCCCTCCCCACATTCTTCATACTGCATTACTGCCAGGGCCACCAGGGTCAGGGGATGTGCACAAAGCAGGACTTGGGTCTGCATCAGGTTCTGGGGTTCAAAGGGGACAATGGGAGCTGAGGCTCAGAGACCTCCCACCCCAACTCTCTTTGATGACAGACATAAAAACTGAGGGCTTCCATTAAAAAACTGCTCAGCCAGGCCAGGCGCGGTGGCTCACACCTGTAATCCCAGCACTTTGGGAGGCCGAGGCTGGTGGATCACAGGGTCAGGAGTTCAAGACCAGCCTGGCCAAGATAGTGAAACCCCATCTCTACTAAAAATACAAAAAATAGCTGGGAGTGGTGGAGGGCGCCTATAATCCCAGCTACTCAGGAGGCTGAGGCAGAGAATTGCTTGAACCTGGGAGGCAGAGTTTGCAGTGAGCCAAGATCATGCCACTGCACTCCAGCCTGGGCGACAGAGCAAGGCTCCATCTCAAAAAAAAAAAAAAAAAGAAAGAAAAAGAAAAAGAAAAGGGCTCAGCCACATACGAGCTGCCTGCCCTTGGAGAGGCCTAAGTTTACTATCTTTCCATTGGCACCATCTGAGGGAGAGTCTGAGTCCAGCTCAGGCCAAACCTCACTGAGCTTTGCAAGCAGGCAGCTCTGCAGCTTCACCACTTAGGGAACAGGGACTGGCAGCTGATGTGGAGTCTTCAACATTCATGGGGAAGAGGGGCCTGATGCCTCAGCTCACAGAGGCAGCCGTGAGACTCTCATGAGAGGAGTTTGCCAAGTGCTGAGATCTAAGGGTGTAGTCCTGCATTCTCTTCTCCCAAGTCTCAGGATCCTGGTTCCAACCCTGCCCATCCCAGGCTCACTCCCATCCATATAATCCTTTCTGGTAGGGTCTCCCATCACCAGACAACTGGAAAATGTGCCCAGGATGGAGGCAACACCCTGTGCCATCAGGTGGTGATGGGGATGAGTATCCACTTTTGGGTGTCCATTCAAGGCCTGTCTCTGAAATCTCATAAGCCCCGGTCTCCTGGACTCTCCTATCCACATCTTTTACTTGAAAAAGCCAAAGACACTCAGCTGCCTCTCCCTAGCTCTCTCCCCTCTTCCTAGCTGGCCTCCAAAAACATGAAGCACCCCCTTGTTAACTCTGTGGTGACATTTTAACAAGTCACAATGTTATGTGGTCCCTAGCCCCACCATTTCCCAAATCCACTCAGCCCAGCTCTTCCAGGCCTTTACTCTAATTTCGCTTATAGAGGCATTTCAGGGACTGTTGCCACAGGAGGAAAGGGCTGGGAGAGAAAGGCCCCTTGCTTTTTTGATGTGGAGGCCTCCAGCTGGGAGGGAGGAGCTCTTCCCTCTGACTCCCTGGAGCTCCTCCCCATCACAGGGACACTGCCTTTTTGCAGCTTTAGCGTCATCTGGGCTCTCTGTGTTTTCTTCTCGAGGGTGGCCAACTTGGGTGTCTTCATATGCGAGGGTCAAGGACAAGGTCAGTGATACTATGCTCCCTTCATCCAGTTATGCCCAGTTACACTGACCTGGTACCCTGGATAACTGGTGTGAGTAAGCTGGTCCAGTGCTCCTGCCACCTCCAGTAAGCTCTGATTCTAGATTCACTCCCTGCTCCAACACTCACTGTGTGTGGAACCTTGGGCATGCAGCCAGGCCTCCCTGAGACGGTTTCTCAACTTGAAAGTATGATGGGAACTACACCTACCTCACTGGGCCTCCTGAGGACTCAGTTATACGTAGCTGTCACCATTGTTCTCATCATCATCTCTCTCGGGAAGAGCCAGGCACAAGCACTCTCAAATTTCTTTTCTCCTTTGAAGCTCATCATTACCCTGTGAGGCTCACCATCCCTACCTTTTTTAGATAAGAAAACAGAGGCCCAAAGAGGGCAGTGACTTGCCCCGGGGCCCTACAGAAGATGTCGGCCTCTCCCCGCACCTGGAGGCCCTGTCCTAGCTGACTTTACCCCACAGCCCAGCACTATCCCTGACTAGGATCCGATCTTGGTTCACTATGTTTTGTTAGGTCCTCAGGCAGGCTCAGCTTTGGTGGGAAAGAGGGTGTTTTGGGAGGCCTGGGCGAGTGGCCCCTCTAACCAATCTGCCAGGCCCTCAACTCTCAGTCTCACTGAGCCACTCCATTAATTGGAAGCAGACCCAAAATTGCTTCACAGACTGAAGGTGATAATTGTCTGCAACCAGCTGGTGCAGCTGCATCTCCTGGAGGAGTCTGATCTCCTGCAGCTAAAGGGAAAGACAGGATGCTGAGACAGGGCCTGCAGCATACACATAACTATAATTCAGAATGTAATATATACACACACACGTAAACATAATCAGAAAGTGATATAATCTTACATGCAAGGTTAAATACAAATGTCTCTCAGGCAGGGCCAGGACCCCAGCACAGGGAGGAATCTGCCTGAAAAAGGTGCAGGCAAAAACCTGTCACTCCTGCCTCATTCAGCCCAGTGTCTGATTACATTTTCTGTCACTCAGGGTTTAAATGGGTGGGGCCTGGAGCCCTAGCCAATCAGTGGTGCTAGCGTGAAATTGTCCAATCAGGTGCGCAGCTACAGACGAAGAGGCGGCCTCTTCAATATGGCGGGGCCTTTGTCTCCTAGCTCCCGGGCTCTGAGCCCAGTTCCCGTCTCCACTCCTGGAGCTCCTCGGTGACTCTACCATAGCTTCTGTTATCCCGTGATCTGCAGGTACTGGGAGATCCATAGGGAGGACGGCGGAACATCCGGAGGCTGGGAAATGGTGAGTGCGTGGAGTGGGTGTCCCGAGAATGGGGAAGAGGGTGTTTGAATCCGGCCGGAACCGGCTGCGGTTGTATCTCGGCCTTCTCGCGGTCGGCTCTGGAGTCTTCAGCCCCGAGTCCCCGCGGGCACAGCTCAGTCCTCATTTCCCTCCATCGCAGATGAGGGGCTGAGCCAGCCCCCAAAACCGTACGTTTTGTTTTGTCCATAAGCTCGAATTTCTCCCCAGTTCAGGGCCCTTTCTGGGCAGCTCTGTGCCGCAACCTCGAGTCTCCCTCCTCCAGATTGTGCGGGGATGATGGGAGCGTCATAAGACGAGAATCCTCATTTAGGGTCTGGAGTTCCTCCGTGGAAGAAGCAGTGGGCCTTGGGGTCCCTAGTCCCTTCTTTCTCCTTTTAAAAATAAAATTGTGGCCCCCCTTTTTTTTCCGAGACAGTGTCTCACTGTGTTGCCCAGGCTAAAGTGCATTTCTTCTCACTGCAGCTTCCACGTCTCGGGCTCAGCTGATCCACTCACCCCAGTCCTCCAAGTAGCTAGGACTAGACGGGTGCGCCACCATGCCTGTTTTTTGTTTTTTGTTTTTTTTTGTTGTTGTTGTTGTTTTGTAGAGACGGGCTTTTGCCATGTTGCTCAGGCTGGTCTCGAACTCCTGAGCTCAGGTCTCAGGTGATCCGCCCGCCTCGGGCCACCTAAAGCGCCGGGATTACATACATGAGCCACCGCCCTAGCCTAAATTTGAGGCAACTTTAGGATATAGTTTGGGTGTGTTTTCCAGCCCAAATCTCCTGTTTAAATGTAATCCCCCATGTTGGAGGTGGGGCCTGGTGGAAGGATTATGGGCGCGGATTTCTCATCAATAGTTTAGCACCATTCCTCTTGGTATTGTCCTCCCAATAGTGAGTGAGTTCCCTGAAGTTCATCATTTAAAAGTGTACAGCACCCCACCTTGTCTCCTTTTCAAGCTCTTGCTTCACCTTCCTCCGTGATTTTAAGCTTCCTGGGTGGGTCCTCCCCAGAAGCAGACGCTGGTGTTGTGCTTTCTATACAGCCTGTGGAACCATGAGCTAGTTAATCCTCTTGTAAGTTACCCAGTCTGAGGTATTTACAGTAATGCCGGAAGCGATTAATACAAACAGTTTATTTGCACAAACAGCAATTTATGAATCAGAGAACAGCCAGCTATGATTTGTTGTTTGGGTGCTCAAAGGAGGGTCTTGGAACAAAAGGCTTCTTTTTTTTTTTAAGAGGTATGAGGAAGCAAACCAGATACAATATTTGATTGGTTCCAGTTACGTATTGCATTTGAAGCCCTCTGGTGGAAATGTCCTGGTTATGTAATTAGCTTTTTATTGGCAGCTTGTGGTTGGTTAAGCCTAAGGTTTTTTTGTTGTTTTTTTGTTTTTCCTCAAAGTTAGTAATTTACAAAAAATTCCTTTGACGTAGTTAGGTTTCCTTAGGCAGAATCCCAGGGCGCCATGGCCACTTCAGCCTAATTGCTAGCTGTGTAATTATTTTAATGCTCCACAGGGTCGTTGGTTTTCTCTGCATTTTTCAAATGTTTGGCAAGCAGGGTCTCAAATCTAAAACTGTTCTCCCAGCCTAACTGTTCTAGGGACTGTAGAAAATTCTACATTTCCAATTTCTTTCCCACATTCCCAAATGCCAACTGTCCCTCTCCAAATCCCATTATGAACTATCAGTTCTTTATTTAATTTTAAAACGGATGTGTCATTTTAGTTGTTTGTTTTTGTTTAACAGAGCCGTGGGTGGCTGTTTTTAATATATTCGTCTGTTTGTGAATATTTCACAGGACAGAAAAGCAAAGAGTAATCACCTGACACTCTGCGCATCTCCTCTCATCTTCTCTAGGCACCCGCGCCTTCCCAGAATGTCTTTGGAAAACTTTGCAGGGTCGTGTGTCCTCAACCACTCTCCTGTATTTTCCTGGTTCCAAGTATTACAACTTGTTGGGGATGATCCAAGACACCCACAAGGACCATGTCTCTTGGAGTGTTTAGCAAACACTAGCCCCTGGGTCATCTCCTTTCACAGAAGAGCCGGAGGTATTGGGTGGAGCCTCTCAGGGGAGCCCTAGTGCTGAGGACAGTTTCCTGATTTACCCTTCCTCTAAAAAGCTAACCGCTTTAACATTAAGATTTTTTTCCCTCTCAACTCTAGTTTTCTTTTCTTGCAGACACGCTGATGGTCAACCAATCAGGTGCTGGTATTGAGGGGAAAAGGCACAGACGCATCCTGCTCTCTGGTTTCTCTCAGGCTTGTGAAGGAGAATAACTGTCCCAAAGTACAGGAAAGATCCACCCTAGTGAGGGAGTGTATAAATTTG
This sequence comes from Theropithecus gelada, assembly GCF_003255815.1. Lineage (NCBI taxonomy): Eukaryota > Metazoa > Chordata > Mammalia > Primates > Cercopithecidae > Theropithecus > Theropithecus gelada. The sequence continues at coordinate 55,273,702 of NC_037670.1, read as the reverse complement.
CAAAGCAAAATACACATCCGCCACAAAGGGGGCAAGTGCAGTGTCTTTTGGGAGAGTAATGATGAAATACTTTAGTGAGCAGAATGGGGGTGGGGAGAATCTCTCAAGTAATTGACACACGAGTCTAATACATCTGTGTTCCAGTCAGCACTACTTCCCCCCGTGTTTGTCGCCTTGAATGTATATGTTCACTCACTTCAACTTCAGTTTTTCATTAATTGTATAATGGATTTTATCGTTAGAGCTTGAAAAATTTAAAAAAATGTTTTCCAAGAGAAAAGAGGTGGATTTAGAAAAAAATAGTTTATATTCCATTGGTTAAAAATTCTCATTTACCTTTTATATTTCGCACAGTGAGCGTGGTAAGATTCTGAGGTCTGTTCTATTTAGTATGATTTCAAGCAGAATCCCAGGGCTTAGCTTTGGGAATGCTACCTGGGAAAAGACATAGAGGAAATGTCTCTCATGATGCCTGCAGAAAAATAAATACATATCTACAAGAGAATGTAGTAGATTAACACATAAATTACAAAACATTCATGAAAACATCAGTTTCTGTCTTGTGCACAGTGGAGAATTTGTGACAGTGGCCAACTCATTTTTTAAAAAAATTTCTGCTTCATAGGAAGTATTTATGTGTACACAATAAAAGTACTTCCTACCATACATACATATCTTTGCTCAGGTAATATATGTAATATAAAGCAATATGATTGTCTAGTATAATCGTAGCCAGTGAATCTGTAGTTGTTTTTTTTTTTTTTTTTTTTTGAGCTGCAATGGATGTAACAGTTTTATCAGTAATTTTTTCTAAGCTTATAAAATATTTTTAATCATATGTTCGTGGGAGGTGACAACCTCACCAAGGCAAAAACATTTTTTCCAATAAAATGAATGAAGCTGTTTTTTGAAAGCCAGGCAGATAATTAGCAGATTTTTTTCAAATAGAATCTTAATCTAAAACAGATTGGTGGCCATGCCTGTGGAAAAGTTAGAGAGAATTTGTCCAGTGCTGGGTTTTTTCAGAGCTATGTATAGAGAGAGCAGTGACCAGATATTTTAAAAGACATTACCCTTCAATTTAGTGGCACAGGTACTGGCCAAGAAAATCTGAAAGGGTTCCTTCCAACAAATTTGGAGTAAATCTTTTTCTTCATAAAAAGAGAAAATCAAATTTTATTTTTATATTATTAATATTAAAGCTAATTTTAGGAAAGCATTATAAACAGATGTATTCAATCTCAATCAGCTTTGACCGTACAAGATAAGATTTCTATAAACCTTTTATAACCCCTTAAAATTTTATTTTTCTCTTTCTTTCTCCAGTTTTCCATCTCCATTAAGTTTACCTCATTTTCTTTATCTTTTTTCTTTCAATTTTACATATTTTTTAAATAACCTCTAAACTCAGCAAAATTGCCTTTTCTTTAAGAAAAACCACATCACGTCTGTTTCTAAAATATTTTTTCATAAAGAAACACATTTTATTTTCTTTGTACTCTGTATGTAAAGTTGTTTCTCTCCTTAACAATAGTTTTAGTTATATCTTAGGCAGAATTTTAATTTTTAATAATCTTAATTTATAGTGAAAGCCTGAGAAGTAAGCAATTTTAACTATTAGTCATGTACTAAAATTTTATAAATATATATTTTATACTTTTTAGAAACATAGGATTTTAAATGGAAACATTTTTATTGTGGAATAAGACATACTAACAGATTTTAAACTTATATTTAAAAATTAGTTTAATTTTTAACTAATGAGCTGAGGTCTGGCCACTGCACTCCAGCCTGGGCAACAGAGCGAGACTCCGCCTCAAAAAAAAAAAAAAAAAAATAGTATCTTAGCATTTTATTACTTGGGGATAATTTAGATGTTTAATGAATAGCCATCATTTAATGTAACTTAACAACAGTCTGCGAGTGTAGTTTCCATAGATTTGAGAAACTGAACACATTACAAAACAATTAGTATTGTAAGTTTATAAACTTTTGTCCCATTTACATGTTTTACTTATTTATTCTTAACAATTATTTTTGTAAAATTTCATGAAACAGACTAATCTACTCATCTAAAGTTAAACTTCCTATTATCCATTTTTATATTACCATGTTGGGCAAGTATCATAAAAGCAATAAACTTAAAGTTAAATATATACATATTTTGCTGAGAAGTCAGAAGACATTGTTTTTTATTAAACCAACAATATTAAACTAGTCATGTTTACCAAAAGATTTACTCAGTTCACATATTCTTGAAAAATATTGGGCTTATTTTTTAATTCATGAGCAGTTATCTTTAAGTTAATTCAGTACCATGTAGATAATATACAAAGACATTTATAGACATATATATACATGTAGAGACAACATATAACTTACTCATGTTTCTATCTAAAAGCCCCAGAGAGGGAGTTCATTGTAAAAGGTAGTAGAGCTTCAGACCTCAAAAGAACCTGTTTACCCACAACTCTGGGGGCTTCATGAAGAAAAACAGAGGTACCCTGCCAAAAAGGAGAAGCCTATGGTGCTTTATCTGTGCTCTTCAAGGGGTCTCAGGCTGCTAGAAGTTTCCTTTAGTTGTCTTCTATAGTGACAAAAGGTTTTAAGTGGAACATAAGACACATAGAAGGAAATGGAAGAATTAATTCCAGAGGAGACAGTTTGAGAAGATTTTGTTTTCCAAAAAGCCAGTAAGGTTCATTATTCTTGGCAAAAATCACATCGGCAAGAGAAGAAACAAGCACATAGAGATACTAGTTTAGGGAGAGAGAAATTTAGTTAACTAAAGACCTTATATGGGAAAACCGTAGGCCTCAAATACGCGTGTGTGTGTGTGTATATGTGTGTGTGTGTGTACATATACATATATATAGCCTGACTGTCAATTTTAAATAAATGGACTTTTGACTGTAGAGCATTTAATTTTTTAAAATTATTCTCCTGCCTCAGCCTCCCAAGCAGCTGGGATTACAGGTGCCCGCCGCCACGCCTGGCTAATTTTTTGTATTTTTAGTAGAGGCGGGGTTTCACCATGTTGGCCAGACTGGTCTCAAACTCCTGACCTCGTGATCCGCCTGCCTTGGCCTCCCAAAGTGCTGGGATTGCAGGTGTGAGCCACCGTGCTCAGACAAAAACATTTCTTTACTTGTCTTTTTCTTTCTAAAATTTACATCAAGAAGGAATTTTGGAGATGGGGCATTTTTGTTTCCTGGAGGACTAGGGTAATCACTATTCAAAGCTGTTTCTCTTTGAAATTTTTCAGTAAATAGTTTTCTTTTTTCCAAACCACAGAATATGGTTTTATTTAGTTCCAGAGAGAAGACTAAACAAACAAAACAACAAAAGTTTCTATTACACTCTAAATATAAACTGAAATTTTAAATTAAAGGCATACCTGAACTGGTGACTAAAAACCAACACAAACATTCATGAGGCCAAATCCAAGAAATCCTGTATGACTATAAAACTTCAAAATAACAAAAAAATTGTAGCTCTTCTATAATCAAAACTTATCCTAAGAACAGCTTACTGCAAATGGGTTGAAATCTATATTTTCAGGCCACATTTTTTAGTATCTCAGCTTCTCAGCTTACCATCTACCCGCAAAGGCCAGACACAAGATCTTAAGAAATGGTTGGTAAAACAGGAGAACGAAAGCTGTCTATGGGAGTAGACCAAGTTTGCAAATGTGGACTCCAGAAGGTCAAGAACAAAAATCAAATAATAAAAACAAATATATTAGTAATTAATTACTATGTATGTAATGTTTTTGCCTAAGCTAGAGATAATTCATTGAGAAATAAAATTTTGAGATTTGGTCTAAAAATACTTGTTTTTTTTTTTTTTCTAATTTGATCTCAGCTGGAATGCTGTTTTGCTAATTCTCTGGATGTTAACATTTCAAATCCATGGTAAGATTTACATCTCCGAGAGACTGAGAAAAGACTGGAGAAAGTTAAAATATGTATTGTAAATCCTGCAGCAAAGTCAAACAGGCAGTTTGAACATGTAAAAGGTTTTTTGTTTTTTTTTTTTTTTTGAGGAAGTGAAAGAGCCCTCTTAAAATGTACTTTGAAATCTCTTATTAGAATTTAGCCAGGCAAAACAGAAAGAAGACCTTTCATTAAATTTCATTCTAAAACCTGCCTTTTCCAATTGCACATGGAAATATATTAATTTAGAAATGTCAAAAGACCTTCATTTTTCTCATTGCATTTTGGGGTCATCTGAAGTCATGTTGGTCCATTTACCTAGGCATTTGCAAGGTGAAGCTCCACAAGTATTATACATAAGTTCAGCTTATGTTTCTAAGGGATGTTACCTAGAACGAAAAGCATGGTTTTGATGATCGGTTTTCCATAATTTAGAAACTTTTCAAAGGTAATCATGGCCAGAGCAGTGTGCCAGTTCTAAGTGTGCTGTGTATGAGCATCACTCCTCCAGGTGTCACCCAAGAGTTGCTGATGATAGTGCTGGGTGAGCAATGCTTATGTTTACCTTCCAGCTTAGTTAACAGTTTCTGCAGGAGTTTTTCTTTTGGAAAGACCCTGTGAGACTGGTACACATCGTTGAAAATCATCCTAACACCTCTACGAAGTCTCAAGTTGCCTAGAGCACCCAAATGAGTCAGATAAAGAAATTGCCTTTTCTCTTTGGGATGAGAGAATTCACTCCCATGCACCTTTTGGTTTGAAGGTTCCAAAAAGTCAAGTTCAAATTAGAAGCAATAGAAAACAGCTGTGTTTTTAAAAGCATGTTACCTAATTTAGAACAAAAGAAGTAAAACCACCAGGGCTAGACTGCCAATATTATGACCCAGATTTTCTATCTTGAGACAGAAGCAGAGAAAGCAGTTTAAAAAAATTGAAATTAAAAATCTAACTTTAATCAAAAATGGAAATCTTTTTTCTAGAAAGTGAGGGTTGAAAAGAACAGCTCAAGCAAAGTCTTGACCTCACGAAATAGTAGGGAGATCTGAAATCAGGAGGATTCACCCCTTACACTCAATGATGTACTGGGAGCTGGAAGAATACAAGGGCTTCTCATTGGCTAGTTTCTGAGTTCAAGAGGGATGTTGGATGGTTGGGGATGTCCCTCTGAATCCTGCTCACAGCACCACAAATGTCAATCTAAAGGAAGAAGCAGGGGCAAAAAAATAAAATTTTAAAGAATTTACTTGAGCCAAGGTGTGGACAGCTGCCTGGAAGACTCAGATGCATGTTACCTAAGATATGAACTTTGGCCTTTTAAATACGGTTTATAAAGTAAAAAGCAGAATAAATAGTTGGCCATTGTCAAGAATTCTTGTTAGTTTGCAGAAATAACATTGATTAATGATAAGCTATATGTTGTTGAACTACCGTCTATGAATTATGGCAGAATAGTTAGGTTAATTTATAGCTACTCATGCTGTCAGTAAGTCTAGATTTCACATAGCAAGTAGCTTCAAGAAGTAATTGTTTAGCTTAAGGATGTAGATGGGGAGTGATATGGTTTGGCTGTGTCCCCACCCATATCTCATCTTGAATTCCTGCATGTTATAGGAGAGACCTGGTGGGAGTAATTGAATCATGGGGGCAAGTCTTTCCCTTGCTGTTCTCCAGATAGTGAATACGTCTCGTATCTGATGGTTTTTTATAAACAGGAGTTCCCCTGCACAAGTTCTTGTTTTTTTTTGTTTTGTTTTATTTTTTGTTTTTGTTTTTTTGCCTGTTGCCATCCACATAAGATATGACTTGTTCCTTCTTGCCTTCCACCATAATTGTGAGGCCTCCTCAGCCAGATGCCCAGGCAGAAATTTGCTGCAGGGGTGTGGCCCTCACAGAGAACCTCTGCTAGAGCAGTACGGAAGGGAAGCCTAGTGGAGCTGTGAGAAGAGGGCTACCATCCTCCAGACCCCAGAATGGTAGATCCACTGACAGCTTGCACCGTGCACCTGGAAAAGCTGCAGACCTCAGTGCTAGCCCATGAAAGCAGCCAGGAGGGGGGCTATACCCTGCAAAGCCACAGGGCGGAGATGCCCAAGGCCACTGAAGCTCACCTCTTGTATCAGTGTGACCTGGATGTGAGACATGAAGTCAAAGGTGATAATTTTGGAGCTTTAAGATTTGACTGCCCTGCTGGATTTTAGACTTGCATGGGACCTGTAGCCCTTTTGTTTGGCCAATTTCTCCCTTTTGGAGTGGTTTTATTTACCCGGTGCCTTTACCCGCATTGTATCTAGGAAGTAACTAACTTGCTTTTTGATTTTACAGGCTCATAGACAGAAAGGACTTGCCTTGTCTTGGATGAGACTTTGAACTGTGGACTTTTGAGTTAATGCTGAAATGAGTTGAGACTCTGGAGACTGTTGGGAAACCATGATAGATTATGAAATGTGAAGATACGAGATTTGGGAGGGGCGAGAGACAGAATGATAGGGTTTGGCTGTGTCCCCACCCAAATTTCATCTGGAATTCCCACATGTTGTAGGAGGGACCCTGTAGGAGGTAATTGAATCATGGGGGCAAGTATTTCCCATGCTGTTCTCTTGATAACGAATAAGTCTCATGAGATCCGATAGTTTTTAAAGAGAAGTTCCCTTGCACACATTTTTTTGTTTCGCCTGCCGCCCTCCACGTAAGATGTGACTTGTTCCTCCTTGCATTTTGCCATGATCGTGAGGTCCTCCCAGCCATATGGAACTGTAAGTCCAATTAAACCTTTTTCTTTTGTAAATTGCCCAGTCTCAGGTGTGTCTTTATCAGCAGCATGAAAACAGACTAATACAGGGAGTGGGCGGGACATGACTGCTTCCTCATTTTTATGCCTCTGGGCCTAATAATTTAGAGGTTGCTCACATGAATCAGATAAAAAAGTTATATCTAATTTCTCATTGTTAATAGATTATGTGTATCCAGCACAGGGGTGGAAGCAATAGGGGGAGAAGGCTGTCCTGGAACACACACCTGGGCATAAATACATGAGCTGCCAAGCTTTGTGGAGGAGGCACAGATGTACAGCAGGATTTAGTATATGCAGAGACTCTCTCAGTAAGTAGCTGTTTTGGGCTGTTTTGGACTTGCAAGGAAAACCATGCCCTGGATGCAAAGGTAGCCTTCCCTCAATGCTCACCCATGTCTGAAAGCACACCTCAGTTTCCGGTTGGTCTATGCAGTGAGAGAAAAACTTCAGGTTTGTCTTCAAAAGAAGAGAAAGACAAGATTGCTTAGAACTTCAGGACTTCAACTTGCTGGGGTAGATAGAGACCAATATATGTTTCTTACTACAATCACATTCTCACACTGACACAGTCCTTGATAATATGCTATGACCAAGGCTCCATACAGGCACACAGAGGTCTTTCTTCTTCTATATTAAAAGCTGCTGAATGTTCTGATAAGATGGTGGCATGAGGCTATTTACCCTGTGCCCTTTAAATAAACATAGCTGCTCTGTCTGTTATTTTGCTATGACAAGTAAAGTCACAGGGAATAACCTCAGAAATATTTCTTTAACGTTTGTAAAGCTCTGTTGCATGGTATAGTCACAGAACTGAGTTTGCAGGGTTCAAAGTTAATGCTTAGGTATTTTGTATATTCTCTTCTAATTGGATTGCACAAGAGTGTTTTTTACAACATCACTGAATATTGTGGAATTTTTTACAACTGAGAGGTAAAAATAGGTATCTCTCTGTAGTCTTAGTGTACATTTCTATTTCTATATTATTTTCAAATTTATGAGCCAACTGCCTTTATTCATCAACTTTTTGTCTGTTATGTTAAATACCTAAAATTGTGTTAAAATCGGTGTCTCTAGGATGTTACAAAAATTTTTAGCTTATTTTTGTGTCTTTTAAAGTCTTTTAAGGTTGTACTTTTATGTTTTACATATCTCTTTAAAATTTTCTCCTGGATGTATTTATTGTAGCTTTGGTAATGTCATCTTTCCCCCCTCATTATATTTGTTAAATTTTCATTGGTTTTCTATATTAAAATTATCAAAAATAATATTGTAAAATATGCATAACATAAAATATATCATTTTAAGCCATTATTAAGTGTACATAGGCTGGGCATGGTGGCTCATGCCTGTAATCCCAACACTTGGGGAGGCCCAGACGAGTGGATCACCAGGTCAGGAGTTTGAGACCAGCCTGGCCAATACGGTAAAACCCTATCTCTACTAAAAACTACAAAAAAATTAGCCAGGCATGGTGTCACATGCCTGTAATCCCAGCTACTCAGGAGGCTGAGGCAGGGGAATCTCTTGAACCTGGGAGGCGGAGGTTGCAGTGAGCCGAGATTGCACCACTGCACTCCAGCCTGGGTGACAGAGTAAGACTGTCTCAAAAAAAAAAAAGTGTACATAAAGTGACAATAAAGTACGTTCACACTGTTTTGCAACCATAACCACCATTCATATTCATAGTTCTTTTTGTCCTGCAAAGTTAAAACTCAATGTTAATTTCCCAGTCTCCACTGTTACAACCACTGTTCTACTTTCCTTCTCTGTGAATTCTACCATTCTCAATAAATTATGTAAGTGGAATCATACAGTATTTGTTCCTTTGGAATTGGCTTGTTTCAGTTAGCATAATGTCCTCAAGGTTCAGCATGTGTAAAATTTATTTTCCTCTTTAAGGATTAATATTTCATTGCATGTAAGTAACACATTTTGTTTTTTCATTGCTGAAGATGTGGGCTGCTTCCAGCTTTTGGCCATTGTGAATAGTGCTGCCATAAACACAAGCATATAAATATTTCTTCAATCCCCTGCTTTTAATTCTTTTGGATATATATTTAGTAATGAAATAGCTGGATCATATAATTCTATGTTCTAAACGTAGAAGAACGTACATTTTACGTTTGTTTGTTCGTTTTTCAAGAAATGTCCACATTGTTTTTTATAGTGACTACACCATTTTACATTTGCACCAGGAGTTAAAAACCATTCTAATTTCTCCCTCTTCTTTTTACCGCTTGTTCTTTTAGGGATTATGCTGTTATTTTTCGTATGATAGCCATTCTCATGTGTATGAAGTGGTATCTCAATATGATAGAACATTGATTTTTATATTTATTTTATAAACAGGTTTATTTTTTATGCTGCCACTATGCTAAATCTTGGTATTTGTTGAATCGCTTGGGTTTCTAGGTATAGTGTATCATCTACAAATAGAAATCGTGTTTTTATTTTTTTCCTTTGGGAATCATGTTTGATAAGGCCAGGCACTGTTCTAGGAAGTGTTAAGATAGTAACTTGTGACATCAAAATACAGTGTGAACAGGAGTGAAGATATAGACATTTCTAAAATTACGGCTGAAAATGTGACAAAAGACGTCTAATAGAGAAGAAAGTTGGCTTTAAAAAAGGCCTGAAACTTATTGCCACAATTAAAAAGTCAACTTTTATAAGTTACACAGACTCTTTGTGTCTCACAGCTTTCATTTGTGAAATAGAAATAATAATAATAACAGATTATTTATTGTTGAGTATGTTAAGAGACAGAAGTAATATCCTGACTTGAAAATTAAAATATTTATTAGTGTAATTAACTGAAATAACAGTAATAAGAATATGTCAGTTATTGGAATAGTTTAGATAATAGTTTAGTAGGACCATCAACATTTTAATTCTATAAAAAATGTACATCTTTCTGTTTACTCTTTACAAAACTGCTTAGTCACTCTCTATTACTTACTAAAACTTCCTAATTCTTAGTAAGGCCTTTCTAGGGCCACCTAAAATAAACAAACAAAAAAATACTATTCATAATAGCAAAGACATGGAATTAACCCAAATCGCTTTCAAAAGTAGACTGGATAAAGAAAATGTGGTAGATATATACCATGGAATACTATGCAGGCATAAGAAGGAAAAAGATCATGTCCTTGACAGGGACATGGATGGAGCTGGAAGCTGCTATTCTCAGCAAACTAACACAGGAACAGAAAACCAAACACTGCATCCTCTCATACTAATAAGTGGAAGTGAACGATGAGAACTTGGACACATTGGGGGAACAACATACCCTGGGGCCTGTCAGGGGGTGGGGAGAGAGTCAGGAAGAACAGCTAATGCATGCTGAGCTTAGTACCTGGATGATAGAGGTTGATTTGGGCAGCAAGGCACCATGACACACAGGTATGTAACAAACCTGCACATCCTGCATATGTACCCCAGAACTTAAAAGTTTATTTGTGTATTTATGTATGTATGTATGTTTGTATTTATTTATTTATTTTGAGACAGAGTCTCGCTTTGTCGCCCAGGTTAGAGTGCAGTGGCGCGATCTCGGCTCACTGCAAGCTCCGCCTCCCGGGTTCACGCCATTCTCCTGCCTCAGCCTCCCGAGTAGCTGGGACTACAGGCGCCCGCCACCATGCCCGGCTAATTTATTTTTTGTATTTTTAGTAGAGACGGGGTTTCACAGTGGTCTCGATCTCTTGTCCTCGTGATCCGCCCGTCTCGGCCTCCCAAAGTGCTGGGATTACAAGCGTGAGCCACCATGCCCGGCCAAAAGTTGATTTTTTAAAAAAAGTAAGAAAATAAATACCTAAAAGCAGGGGTATTTGTGGTATAAAAATTCATGGTAAACACACCCAAACTATTTGAAAACAATATAATCTTATCTGTTAATGCAATTATGTTCTGCTTTGTTATTTATATATTATAAAATATAGATTCACGGCATCATTGCCAAAGTCTTCCATCTATTCCTACCACATATCCATTGTTGCTGATTTGTTCTTTTTTTTTTTAATGCGTTCATTTTCCAACAAAACTGGGATAAATATATATCTTCATGCTCATGCTATAATAATTTCTGACAATATGCCCTGAGTTACTCAAAAGGAAATGGAGTTGTTTTGCTGATGTTTTTGACACTTGGGTCCATCATCTACAACAAATAACATAAGAGGAGCCAAGGACACATGTGTGCCTGTGAGTCACTCAGCATGTGTCAGGCAGGCCGTGGGCTGAAGGGAGGCTCCAGGTGTCTCAGAAAAGGGAGGTTCTGTTCTACTGCACACAGGCTATCACACTGTAAATTGTTCTGTGATTCCATGTTTCCCCCAAGATCAACAGGAACTGAGGACACATAGGAAATGAGTTATGAGGGGAGATTCCTTCTCCTTCATACTGCTCCCCCCCCCCCGGACACATGCACACTATGTAATAATGTGCTCACACACCTCTTAGGACAAATCTCCATGCTCACAAATTGCATCTAAATTTTCTTTGCCCTAGAGTTTTCAGCCAAATACAGGTGCCTAGAGGACTTTAGACTTATCCCTGTCCCCAGATCCTAAATCTGTGGCTATGATCTGCTCCATCCAGTCAACTGGGCTTCTGAGTCACCTGATCACAGTCCCTTCTACCTGCATAGACACAGAAATAAGCCAGAGCCTAACCGTTTCTGAGTCACTATCTGTAACACAAATTAGTCTTTCCCCTAACTCAGGACTGTCCCCTGCCCATAGGTCCTGTGAAACTAAATAATTCAAAATTTAAGCTGTTTGATACTCTAAATTATTCCGGGCCTTAAAGGAATGTAAATACAAGATCTGGGTAATGTGACAGGCAGCTGTAACAAGGCAGCTGTCACCTTTGTTTTTTCTGTTTATGGATTACACCTACTTCTACATCTGCATTCTTTTGTCAGGTGTTATAACTGGCTGAAGTGCCCCATGGAAGACCTCTTTCCCCTTCGCCATTGACCTTCATTGTAGATTAACCTCCCTCTTACCTGTGGCTATTGCACTGTCTTAAGATGAAATGTTAAAATACACTCTTAGGTTGAAAAGGAAAGAAAAACCAGTTGTAAAAAAAAAAAGTTGGAAAAATACACTGTAACCGATTAATTTTTTACAAATCTTAAACCAGGCTTGTATAGAAAACTTTGTCATCTTGTTCAATTTCTTTGTTTTTGCCTGTAGAAATAAGAACTTGACTTTCAGCTATGAAGCACTCATCTCGTTTCACTAGAGCTATTGTCTCCTGGGTGACTGTTTCTAGCTTTTCACTTGAATAAACTCTAAGACTGGATTTTGAGGCTTTGTTGATTATTCAGATTATTTCACATTAACAGTTCTTCATAGCATCTTTCTTCTGCCTTTACTTCCTGACTAAACCCTCTTTCATGTGAAAAATTATACCCAATACCACTCCTCGGGTGCCTGATTCAGATGCCTACTGGAAATCAGATGTCCATGAATTCAAGGTCATGGCCTTAGACTTGGCTGTTGTAAGGGCAAATACAAATTAGAAATACCAGACTTAATTATCCAAGTTGAAGATAGGGCATTTTGCTCTCCTTTTAAAACATTAATTTTAGAAAAATTTTATATGTAAATTTATTTTGTGTCTATTAAATATATGTACATCATTTAAATAGGTAAATAGGACTTTGTCAGTCTTTTAACTTAGAAATGTCTTTCTGTAGGATCTGGAAACCATTGTATTGAAATGTAAATGGTTTACCTTTCTGTCGGACGGTAGGTAAATTCATAAAATATTATGAAGTCAAGGAAAGCTTATTTTGCTTTTGAATATAGCCAATTTAAATTTTCATTGAATATACACAATGTACAGATAGCCTTCTCAATTACCCAGTTAATTTAGGATGAACTATATATGACAAATTATGCTGTTAAGTCTTCTACTTAGACTAAATATGGTGATTTTTATTTCTGCTTTTGTAATCTCAGCAGATTGCCTATGATGGATGTCACATTGTGGTTTAATTATGTAAAAATAAATAATTTTCTTTGTCTTCTACCATTTTAGAGTATCTCTGAGGTTGGAGATAATTTTGTTTTTAATTATGTTTCCCAAACACTGTACAGAATTACCAGACGGGATATAAGCACAGGAGGTATTCACAAGGCTTTAGTTCAGAGAGGCTTTTCTGTCTTTGGCTTGCCCCAAAATCTGCAGGCAGAGTATTTATCTGCGTATTTTTAATACACAGTCCCTTCCAGAGCAGTTCAGCCAGATTTGTAGAAAAATAGTTTCACAGCACAGCAATCAACCATTCCAGCTCCATCTTTCAATGCACTTTGGCACCTACAGACCTGAAAGTAATTTCAACACCATGGGACCCTGAATCTCAAATCTTTAGCCAATGGGCTAATGTTTTGTAAATTTTACCTTTTCAGAAAATTCTAACTTTTCATTATGTTTCTTTTGATTTTTTGGTTTTATATTCATTTATGTCTGCTATAGTTTTTATTGTTTTCTTCTAATTTTGGGTTTGGTTTGCTCTTGTCTAGTTCTGTATGATACATCATTAGTTTATTTGGAGATTTTTTTAACTGTTTTGATGTAGGCACTTACTGCTATAAACCTTCTTAGTACTTCTTTCATTGTATTCATAGTTTTGTTACGTTTTCATTTTCATTTGTTTCAAGAACATTTTAAATTTTTTTCTTAATTTCCTTATTGGCCCACTAGTCACTCAGGAGCATATTTTGATTTCTCTGTTTGTATAGTTTCCAAAGTTTTTTCTGTTATTGATTATTAGTTTTATTCTATTATTGTCAGAGAAAATACTTGATATAATCACATTTGGGGGGAGATTATTTTAAGAGTTATTTTGTGACCTAACTCATGGTCTATCCTTGAGAATAATTCAGGGGTTGAAGTGTAGCATTTGTATTCTGTAGCTTTTTGATGAAATGCTTTGTAAATGTCTTTTAGGTCTATTTGGTTCATAGTATAGATTAAGTTCAATGTTTATTTGTTGATTTTACTATCTGGATGATCTATCTCCTGCTGAAAGTGAGTTGTCGAAGTCTGTTGTATTGGGGTTGATCTCTCTCTCTTTAGCTCTAATATTTGCTTCATGTATCTGAGTTCTCCAGTGTTAGGTGCATATAAATTTGCAGTTGTTGTATTCTCTTGCTGAATTGGCCACTTTATTATAATAACTCTCGTTGTCTCTTTTTATAGTTTTTGTCTTGAAGTCTGTTTTATTTAACATAGCTATTCCTCTTTTTTGGTTTCCATTTGCATGGAATGTCTTTTTCTGTCCCTTTATTTTCAGTCTTTCTGTGCCTTCATAGGTGAAGTGTATGTCTTGTAAGAAACAAAGTGTCAGGTCTTGGGTTTTTTTATTTGTTCGTTTTAACCCATTTGGCCAATTTGTGTCTTTTGATTGGGGAGTTAATTTATATTCAGTGTTGTTATTAATAAATAAAGACACCTGCCATTCTGTTATCTGATTTCTTGTTGTTTTGTGTTCTTTTCTGTCTACTTTTCGCTCTCCCATTCATCCTGTCTTTCTTTTAGTAAAGATGATTCTTTCTAGTGGTATGTTTTAATTTTTTGATTTTACGTATGCATGTCTATTACAGGTTTTTTTAATTTGAGGTTACCATGAGGCTTGCAGATAACATCTTACAACCCATTATTTTAAACTGATGGCAACTTAACACTTATTGTAAAAATGAACAAACAAGAAAGCAAAGAGAAAACTAATAAAAACTACAGTTTATCTCCCAACTTTTTAACATTTTATTGTTTGTATTTATATCTTATACTGTCTATGTCTTAAACTTGTTGTGGTTAGTATGTTTAATAACTATAAATGCCTCAAAAGTAGAAATATGAGTTATGGCCTTGAGGTAGAGAGTTATTATTTTTAATAATTACAAGTAGTTATAGACTAATCTTTCAGTCTTCTCAAAATATGAGTAGTTTACATACCACATTTATAGTGCTAGAAAATTTTGTCTTTGTCTATGTCCTTCATATACCAGTGAGTTTTGTACCAGATGTTTTCTTATTGATCATTAATGTCCTGTTTGTTTAGATTGAAGAACTACCTTTAGCATTTTTTGTGGGACAGGTCTGGGGGTGTTAAAATCTCAGCTTGTTTGTCTTTTTTTTTTTTTTTTAAATGGTAGAAGGATATTTTTGCTGGATGTATTCTAGGATGAAAGTTCTGGCCTGTAAGATTTCCACTGAAGAGTCCACTGTCAAACATATTGGTGCTTGTTTGAATGTTGTTTGTTTCTTTTCTCTTGCTGCTTTTAGAATCCTTTATCTTTGACCTTTGAGAGTTTTATTAAAGATCTTCAGGTCGTCATACTTAAGTGAATTGTGGTTGGTATTCTATAACCTTCTTGTACTTGAATACTAATACTTTTTTTTTTTTTTTTTTTTTTTTTTTTAGGTATGGGAAGTTCTCCTTATCCCTTTGAATAAACTTTCTACCCAGAACTTTTTCTCTACCTCCTCTTTAAGGCCGTATTTCTTAGTGTTGCCCTCTTGAGGCTTTTTTTTTTTTTTTTTTTGTCTCATCTGACTGTATCTTTTCAAATAACATGTGTTCAGACTTACTAATTCTTTCTTCTGCTTGGTCAATTCTGCTGTTGAGAGACTAATGCATTCTTCAATGTCATTTGAATTTTCGGCACCAGAATTTTTGCTAGATTCTTCAAAATGATTTTAATCAATTTATCAAATTTATTGGATCAGATTCTGAATTTTTGTTGTTGTTGTTGTTATTTTGAATTTTGCTGAGCTTTTTTGAATTTCCTGTCTGAAAGGTTACATCTCTCTCTGTCTTAGGATTTGCACACTAGTGCCTTATTTAGCTCATTTAATGAGGTTGTGTTTTCCTGAATAGTCTTTGTGGATGTTCATTGATGTCTGGGCATTCTGGGCTTTTTAATACCTGTCCTTCTTAGAAAGGCTTTCCAAGTATTCAAAGGGAATTGAGTGTTGTAATCTAAGTCTTTGATCATTGCAGTCATATCTGCATTAGGGGACACCCCAACCTGAATAACATGGTGATGCTTGCAGACTTGTAGAGGTACCACTTTGGTGGTCATAGGTAAGATCCAAGAGAGTCTGTGGGTTACCAGGCAGACTCTTTTTCTATTTTTTTACATTCTGCCAAATAAATGGAATCTTTCTCTGTCTCCATGCTGAGCTGCCTGGAGCTGGGATGGGTGTAACACAAGCACCCCTGTGGTCACCATCACTAAGACTACACTAAGTCAGACCCAAAGCCAGCACAGGACTGGGTCTCACATAAGGCCCACAGTGACCACTACCTAGCTACTGCAGATATTCACTCAAGACCCAGTTTCTCTTCAGGAGGTGGTGAATCCAGCCAGTCTCATGTCCTTTCCCTCAGGGCAGTGAGCTCTGTTACCCACCCTGGGCTGGGGAGAGCAAAATGCCATTTGGTAGCAAGAACATGGAGTCAGAAACCTTAGGAATCTACTTGGTGCCCTCTTCTGCTTTGGCTTAGCTGGCACTGAGGCTATGAGACAACATCCTTCCTACTCTTTTCTCTCCTTTCTCAAGCATAAGAAACCACTCCCCATGACCACCACCACCCAGAGCCAACAGCAAGTACTTCCAGGCTACTGCTGATATCCACTGAAGACCTAAGGGATCTTCGGTCAGCTTGTGGTGAACTCTGCCCGGCCTGTTTCTTTAGCTTCAGGGAAGTGAGTTTTTTTCTGGCCTAGGGTAGTTCCAGAAATGTCATCCAGGAGCCAAGGCCCGAAATCAGAGACTTCAGGAGCTGTCTTGTTACAGCCACCCCACTATGGCCGAGCTAGTAATCAAGCTTCAAGACAAAGTCTCTTCTTCTTCCCTCTCTTTTCCTCAAGCAGGAGTCTCTCCCCATGGCTTTCACAGCTTGGATTGCACTGCACTGGGTCTCACCTCCTGAAGGGATGCAGCAAGTACTACCTGGTTACTGCTGATGTTTATTCGTGGCCCAAGGGCTCTTTAGTCAGCAGGTGATGAATCTGCCAGAACTGGTATCTTCCCTTCAAAGCAGTGTGTTCTCTTCTGGCCCAGGGTATGTCTAGTACTGTCACTCAGAAACTAAGTCCTAGAATGGGAGCCTCAGGGCTTTTTCTGGTGATGTATTCTACTATGGCTGAGATGATGTCCCAGTTGCAGGACAAAGTTTTTTTTACTCTTCTCTCCCCTTTCCTCAAGTAGAAAGAAAGATTTTCTCCTGGAGCTGTGAACTGCACTGCCTATACCTGGGGTAACGGTAATGCAGGCACTTTCTTGGCCATCCCAGTTGACATCTCAGAAGGTCACATGCACTTCAAGTTTTCCGGCTCTGAGCCTAGCAAAGCACCCAGTGGCTCTTAGACTGTCTTTCAAGTTTATTTAGAACCCCAGAGTGCTTTAGCCCATGGTGGTGGGGCTACCTGAAACTCAGGTTTTGATTACTGAAATGGACAATTCCTCTCTGACTAGGGCTAGTCTGAGTGCTCCCTCTGTAGGCTCTAGCTGAATTCTGCCCCATGCTGCTTTCTGCTGTGACAGGCAGCACTGAGTTTTACTGCAAACTCTCACAATCACTGCACTCTTCCTTCTGTAAGCACATGGATTTTCTCTCTGCCAAGCTGCACTGCCAGGGAATGGAGGAGGGCTGCTGTTGGCAATTAATGGCTTTCTTTTTTACCCTCTTCAGTGCCTCTTTGATGCTAAAACTAGGTCCTGTGATCACTCCCCAGAGTTTTTGCTCTTATGAAGATGCTTCTTATTGGGATAGTCATTCTATTTGGTGTTTTATCTGGGGGATGATTGCTGAAGGATGTTTTTTAGTCATCTTGCTCCACTTCCCCTGTAGCCATGTTGTTTGAATTAAGTGCCACATATGAGGCTAAGGTGAGCCCAGGGTCAACCATGAGTGCTTTCAGATACATTCACAAGAGGTGAGTTTAGCTTTAGTTCCAAATGAAGATCATAGAGACTACTCTGCTAAGGTTTGGTAGGGGCAGGTCAGTGCGGCCCATATTCCCATTGCTGCAGTAGAAATTGCTGGCATCTATGGCAGAGAAGGGCAACTGAGTGTTGAAAAGGGGAAACTCACATTTTGGTTTTTATGTAGGACTTTACTGGTTCTGATACTCTCTTGTGGTAAAGGACAAAGGCAGACTTTATCTGCAATTCTAGGTCCTTCTGCCTGTGGGTGTGTTTGCTTCGGGGGAAGGAGTTTTGCTCATGCTTCAAAGGCATATTCTCAAGAAACAGGTGTAATTTGTGCAGATAATCACACCTGGGAAGGGATCACAGAGAAGGAGAAAAGGAAAGAAATGGCTTATTCTGAGGTGCATGTGTCTCAGGTCAGAGACTGTGTCCACTTTTTCTCTGAAATATTATGTGTGTAGAACTTGCAAATGTTTACTTCTCTACTGTCAGGGGAACCCACCCCCAATATTTCAACATAGGTTCCTTCTGTTTTCCATAAGTGTCAACCAGCTGAGAAATAAAGAGAAAGAGTACAAAGAGAGGAATTTTACAGCTGGGCCATCGGGGTTGACATCACATATCAGTAGGACTGATACCCACCTGAGTCTCAGACCAGCAAGTTTTTATTAAGGGTTTCAAAAGGGGAGGGGGTATAAAACAGGGAGTAGGTACGAAGCTCACATGCTTCAAAAGGCAAAAAGCAGAAAAAAGATCAGCTGCTTCTGAGGGAACAGGACAAAAAGCAAAACAGAACTACTGATAAGGGTCTAGGTTCAGCTGTGCACGTGTTGTCTTGATAAACAACAGAAAACAGGGTTGGAGAGCAGAGAACCGGTCTGACCACAAATTTACCAGGGTGGAGTTTTTCCCTACCCTAATAAGCCTGAGGGTTCTGCAGGAGACCAGGGTGTATCTCAGTCCTTATCTCAAACACATAAGACAGACACTCCCAGAGCTGCCGTTTATAGACCTTCCCCCAGGAATGCATTCCTTTCCCAGGGTATTAATATTAATATTCCTTGCTAGGAAAAGAATTTAGCGATATCTCCTACTTGCACGTCCGTTTATAGGCTCTGTGCAAGAAGAAAAATATGGCTCTTTTTGCTGCACCCTGCAGGCAGTCAGATCATATGGTTATCTTCCCTTTTCCCTAAAAATTGCTGTTATTCTGTTCTTTTTCAAGGTGCACTGATTTCATATTGTTCAAACACACGTTTTACAATCAATTTGTACAGTTAACACAATTATCACAGTGGTCCTGAGGTGACATACATTCTCAGCTTACGAAGATAACAGGATTAAGAGGTTAAAGACAGGCATAAGAAATTACAAAAGTATTATTTGGGAACTGATAAATGTCCATGAAGTTTTCACAATTCATGTTCCTCTGCCGCGACTCCAGCTGGTCCCACTGTTCGGGGTCCCTGACTTCCCGCAACACTCTACTTGTGATGTTTTGCCTTATCAGTTTAACTCCTTTTTCACTTTTTATTCTCATGATAGTCAAGGGACTCTGAGAAATACTTTTTCCTTATATACCCGAGTCTTCTCCTTATTCTCTACATCCCAGCTTTTAATAAACCATGAAAATATTGTCACCATGAATTTATACCGGCAACATTACAAATGTTTCTTTTGTGGCTGTCGAACATGGAAAGGTGTGGAGGCCCAAGATTCTTGTTTGAGATGGGATCAGGTCCTTGGTTATCAGTGAAGAAGGAGACCATGTACTGTTTAGCTTCCATTAAATCTAAGCAAAACTGCTTATAAAAATGCACATTTAACGAGAATGGTCTTTATTGCCCAGGATAACTCAGAAAGTTCTGAATAAAAAACAGAAGAGACTTCCTCTCTAGGATGCTAAAACAAGGAAATACAAGAGAACACAAACAAATGGAAAAGAAATTCCATGCTCATGGATAGGAAGAATCAATATCATGAAAATGGCAATGCTGCCCAAAGTAATTTATAGATTCAATGCTATTCCCATCAGGCTGCCATTGATTTTCTTCACAGAATTAGAAAAAAAACTTTAAATTTCATATGGAACCAAAAAAGAGCCCATATAGCCAACACAATTCTAAGCAAAAAGAACAAAGCTGGAGGCATCACACTACCTTACTTCAAACTATACTACAAGGCTACAGTAACCAAAACAGCATGGTACTGGTACCAAAACAGATATCTAGACCAATGGAACAGAACAGAAGCCTCAGAAATAACACCACACATATACAACCATCTTATCTTCAACAAACCTGACAAAAATAAGCAATGGGGAATGGATTCCCTACTTATAAATGGTGCTTGGAAAACTGACTAGTCATATGCAGAAAACAGAAACTGGACCCCCACTTCCTTACACCTTATACAAAAATTAACTCAAGATAGATTAAAGAGTTAAATGTAAAACCTAAAACCGTGAAAACCCTAGAAGAAAACCTAGACAGTACTGTTTAGGACATAGGCACAGGCAAAGACTTCATGACTAAAACACCAAAAGCAATGGCAACAAAAGCCAAAATTGACAAATGGGATATAATTAAACTAAAGAGCTTCCACATAGCAAAAGAAACTTTCATCAGAGTGAACAGGCAGCCTACAGAATGGGAGAAAATTTTTGCAATCTATCCATCTGACAAAGGGCAAATACCCAGAATCTACAAGGAACTTAAACAAATTTACAAGAAAAAAGCAACCCCATCAAAAAGTGGGCGAAGGATGTGAACAGACACTTCTCAAAAGAAGACATTTATGCGGCCAAGAAACAAAAAAAAAGTTCATCATCACTGGTCATTAGAGGAATGCAAATCAAAACAACAATGAGATACTATCTCACACCAGTTAGAATGGCGAGCATTAAAAAGTCAGGAAACAGATACTGGCAAGGATGTGGAGAAATAGGAACACTTTTACACTGTTGGTGGGAGTGTAAATTAGTTCAACCATTGTGGAAGACAGTGTGGTGACTCCTCAAGGATCTAGAACCAGAAATACCATTTGACCCAGCAATCTCATTACTGGGTATATGCCCAAAGGATTATAAATTATTCTATGAAGACACATGCACACGTATGTTTATTGTAGCACTATTTACAATAGCAAAGACTTGCAACCAACCCAAATGCCCATCAATGATAGACTGGATAAAGAAAATGTGGCACATATACACCATGCAATACTCTGCAGCCATAAAAAAGAATGAGTTCGTGCCCTTTGCCGGGATGTGGATGAAGCTGGAAACCATCATTCTCAGCAAACTAACAAACTTACAGGAACAGAAAACCAAACACGGCATGTTCTCACTCATAAGTAGGATTTGAACAATGAAAACACATGAACACAGGGAGGGAAACATCACACACCAGAGCCTGTTAGCAGATGGGGGCAAGGGGAGGGAGAGCATTAGGACAAATACCTAATGCATGTGGGGCTTAAAACCTAGATGATGGGTTGATAGGAGCAGCAATCCACCATGACACATGTATACCTATGTAACAAACCTGCACGTTCTGCACATGTATCACAGAACTTAAAGTTTAAAAAAAAAAAAAAGTTTAACCAAAAATTAGAGATTACAGAACATGGGAGATATTTGTAGCTTAAATTTTGCTTAAAACTGGCGTTTCTTCATGACTAGACTCATATTAAGTTGACCCTTTTTGTGTTAATGTTAATAATAGCACGGTAGTCTTGTATCCTTTGTTAATCAGCACCTGATACAAATTTCTTTTAATATAGTTGATCTTTATTTACTTGGTAAATATGCTCTCTGACAGATATTTTTCACTTGAGTTAATTATTTTTCTCTTTATTATTGATAGGTACCTTGGGGAGTTTTATCAAGTGATATGCAAGAACAAGATTAAACCATATTTAATCTGATAGCTCTTCTTTCTTCTTACCTTCTCTTTGCATATAGCTTGCTATGGAAAATGAAGGCTCTCATCTCTCTTTACTGGTCAAATAAACTAAAAACCTAGGCTGTGCCACTTACTGAATTTTTGACAAAATATTCTTGGGCTAGAAGCAGTAATATCACTGGCAAACTTCTTAGAAATTTGGAAACTCAAGCTTTACCCTAGATCTTCAGAGTCAAAATCTAGGTTTTTAACAAGATCTCCTGTTCATTGCTGCACACAATAAGATTTGAGAAGTATGCTTTTACTTCACCATGAAGTTTCCATATGGGAACTATAGACAGCTTAACTTGCATTATGTAAATATAGCATTAAGAAATGTACGTGCCCGTGTTAATGTCCTTTATTTTATACAGTATCACCAAGAAAAGTATTGCACATACACTGGTTTCATGATCTTATTCCATCTTTTCTCAGAGGTAAAAATACAGTAGAGAATATTTCTGTGCTAGAAAGTATCCTATTGAATAACTCCAGTAACTCATATCAGAACCAGCTCTCTTTACTCTCATTTTACCTGATGTCAAATCAAGAATTCTTTCTATGGTCACTTGGTAAATATGTTTTGTTTTCCAGGGAGTGTTGACATTCAGGGATGTGGCCATAGAATTCTCCCCAGAAGAGTGGGAATGCCTGGACTCTGCTCAGCAGTGTTTGTATAGGGATGTGATGTTAGAGAACTACAGAAACCTGGTCTCCTTGGGTGAGAATAACTTCAATATACAACTCATATTCTACATTAAATATTTTATTTTCTTCTGGTTTTTTTTTTTTTTTTTTTTTTGAGGTTCTGCTTTGTATAAATAAGTTTCAGAATCCTGCTTCAAAAAGAAAAAAATTGGGTATCTGTTGAGGTAGAAAATATAATCTTCAAGATGTTTCATCTTAACATTAATCTTTCCGTTTTTTGAGCTCATCTGTATACTTCAGTCTAAATTAGTGGTGATATCAGAAATTTAGTAGCATGAAATATTGTTACCCACACCTAAAAATGCATTTTTCACGCTGATTTTTGATTCAGTATTACTGGGCAATAGAGCTAAGAAGCACAAATTTAAAATACTTTCTAAATATTCTAAAGTCTCTGTTAGGAAACAGTATATTTAAATTAATTTTCTAGAGTCTTCTATAATGTTCTTTCTTCTCTACTGAGCACAGTACTAGATTGGTAATCGGATTATCCTAGCAAGAGTCATGTTATTTTTTTCTAATAAAACAGGTCTTGCTATCTTTAAGCCAGACTTGATGACCTGTCTGGAGCAAAGAAAAGAGCCCTGGAAAGTGAAGAGACAGGAGGCAGTAGTCAAACATCCAGGTAGGTGGGGGTAAATGAAGCAAATGACACAAATGACGGAACCCAATGTCAAAGAGGAAGCCAGACCTTTAAACATGCTTCCAGAAACTCTGCTCCAGTGGAAATAGTTTCTGAGAAGCCTTCATTTCTTTCTCTTGCTTTAACATAGGGACATTTTTTGTCCCATTCTTGTGAATTTTCCAAGCACTGTACTTCCCCTTCAGTAATGTGTGTGTGTGTGTGTGTTGTTTTGTTTTTGTTTTTAGTTTACAGTAATGAAAGTCTTTCATGGCTTAAAAGAAAATGGGTGATTTGACTGCTTTTCCATTGCTTTGGGGAAACAGCAATATCTGTATTTTTGAGAAACTCTATATTAAACCATTTTTTAAGTTCTCTTTTTGGATAATGTCTAAATATATAAGTTTTGGTGATATTGTAATTTGGATCAGAAATTCCAGGAACACCACAAAAAGATGTATGCTTCCTGCTTTATAATTTTCTGTTCTATGGAGCCTTCAAATGTGATTTTACAGAAATGTATACTCAGTAATTATATCAAAACACTAAGCATCTCCCTAAAGGAAACAAACTCTAAAATTGTGTTATGTCAAAATGTTATTCGTATAAAAACAAATGTTGGTAAATATGGCCAAATTCCTCAACTGTATGTAATGTAGTTCAATGTATCTACTTCAGACATTTATTAAATATACTATGTCACTGGGGAGCTTAAAACATTGCTGAGTATATATATATATATTTTTTGAGACGGAGTTTTGCTCTTGTTGCCCGGGCTGGAGTGTAATGGCGCAATCTCGGCTCACTGCAACCTCCGCCTCCCAGGTTCAAGCGATTCTTCTGCCTCAGCCTCCCTAGTAGCTGGGATTACAGGCGCCCGCCACCACACCCGGAGAATTTTGTATTTTTAGTAGAGACGGGGTTTCTCTATGTTGGTCAGGCTGGTCTTGAACTCCCAGCCTCAGGTGATCTGCCTGCCTCGGCCTCCCAAAGTGCTGGGATTACAGGCATGAGCCACTGCGTCTGGCGTGCTGAGTACATATTAAACTTCAATTTTAACTTTAATTTTAATTTTAAATGACATCATTTTGTGATTTTATTTAGTATAAAGCTTACTGTGATTGTGTCATTCATATGTGTATATATAAACACATTTATATATGCATGTGTATGATACACACACACATATAATCCCAGTAACGCGAATTTTTTTCACATATACAATGTATTGATTTTATATGTGTATACATAATGAAATGATTAATACAGTTAAATTAATGAAAAAACACATTTATGACCTTACGAGTTACCTTTTTTGTAGTGAGAACAATTAAGATCTCTCAGCACGTTTTCAGCATACATAACAGTATTACTTTCAGTATTCATAAAGCTGTACCTTAGGTTACCATAACTTCTTTGTCCTTTAACTGAAAATTTGTACCATTTGAACAACATACTCCCCTTTCTTCACCTCCAGGGCCTAGCACTCACCTCTGTATTCTCTTCTCTTGGGAGTCCAACCTTATTATATTCTCCATAGAAGTGAGATCATACAGTATTTGTCTTTCTGTTTCTGTGGTGTTTCACTTGGCATAACGTCATCTAGGTCCATCCGTGTTGTAGAAATGGCAGGGTTTTATTATTTTTTATGGCTGAATAATATTCTATTTTGTATATATACCATGGTTTTTTTGTGCAGTCAGTGTCCACAAACACTTGAGATTGCTTTCATATCTTGA
This sequence comes from Theropithecus gelada, assembly GCF_003255815.1. Classification (NCBI taxonomy): domain Eukaryota; kingdom Metazoa; phylum Chordata; class Mammalia; order Primates; family Cercopithecidae; genus Theropithecus; species Theropithecus gelada. The sequence continues at coordinate 55,249,010 of NC_037670.1, read as the reverse complement.
CAATTGTGAAAAATGTTTCAGTGAACGTGGAGGTGCAGGTATTTCTTTGAGATAGTAAATTTATTGTATATGCAGAAATGAGATAGCTGAATTGTATAGTAGTACTATTAAATATTTTTTAAAAGAACCTACATACTGGTTTTCATAATGTCTCTAGAAAATTCCACGTCACCAAAAGTGTACAGCATCTTTTCTTTAATATATTGTTGTCAACGCTTGTTATAAATCTTCTTCTTGATATTAGCAATCCTAACAGGTATAAAGTAATATCTCACAATGAATTTAATTTGCATCTGCCAGATTGGTGACATTGAGCACCTTTCTATATATCTGTTGCCCAATTGTATGTTTTCATTAGTAAACATTTATTTAGTCCTTGGCTTATTTTTAAATCTTGTTATTATTACTATTATAGTTGTTGCCTTTTATTTGCATGAGTTTCTTATATATTTTTGATACTAACCACTTATCAGATGTGGTTTTCTTATTCTGTTTTTCCTTGGTTCTGCAGAAGTGTTTTAATTTGATCAGTTTAATTTGTTTATATTTGCTTTTATTGCTGTACTTTTGCTGTTGTATCCAAAAATTCACTTCAAGACCAATATTAAGGTTTCTTCATATGTTTTCTTTTAAGATTATTAAGAATTTGTCATACATTAGAGTCCTTATTTTATATTTAGTCAGTTTTTAAATATAGTGTAAGAAAAGTGGTGTAATTTTATTATTTTACTTGTGGATATTCAGTTTTCCCAGCCCCAAGCATGGAAGAGACTGTACTTTCAGCATTCTCAGTGGTTCAGTGTCAAAGATAAGTTGATCTTACATAAGTGGATTTGTTTCTGGGCTCTCCATTCTGCTCCACTGATACCGGTGTGCATTTTTATGCACAGATCATCCTGTTTTTATTACAGTAGTCTTCAAATGTAGTTTAAAATCAGAAAGTATCATGCCCCTAGCTTTGTTTTTAATCCTCAAAACTGCTTTGGCTATTCAGTGTTTTTTGTAATTCCATATAAATTTTAACATTAAAATTTTGAAAAATTTTACTAGAATTTTAATAGGGTATTTATTGAATCTAAATTTTCCAATTCTTTAGACTAATTTCAGCAGGTACAAATCTTCTCTTGGGTCAATTAGCTGATAGAATCTTTTTGTGTATGCAGTGGAGAGGGGTTATACGTGGGTCACATGGCTGCTTCTTGTTCTGTTGTGGAGTTTGCCTTTAGTGGGTTTGTTACCAGGAGCCTGGGTAGTTGTTAATCCTCTCTTATTTCTTGGCAGACTGAATTGCCTTCAGGACTTTGATCTGCAGGGCCAGCACTAGGGCAGTGTTCTGCAGTACAGTTGGTATGCGGTGGGCCTGATGTGTGTTTTTTACTGAGTATGTGGCAGGATTTCCCCAAGTAACACTTTGAGTACCTAGGTTGGCAGAACTTGCCGCAAACTGTGACTATCAGTGCTGAAACTGAGTCACTGAACTGTTTCAGAGAGCACAGTAAAGGCCGAAGTCTGCAGACCTACTGCTATAACCACAAATAGGCATCTTTCTCTGGGTCTCTGATGTGCAGAACCACTCCTAGGCTATGGCTGGAAGGAGCTGGAGATGATTATGGAGTCACTACAGAATTTTAAGTCAAGTCAAAGTAGGTGAACCATTTCTTGGCCTGTAGCCAAAGACCAAGGGTTTTCAAGTTTTTCACCTATATGAGGACCTGCCTTTTCAAAATGACTCCAGTCAATCTTTAGTTCTAGCAGGTCTTAAAACCCTCTCCCTGAAAAACAAAATTATTATAAAGGTCTCTTCTTTGAGAAGGGGTCTCACTATATCACCCAGGCTGGTCTCAAACTCCTGGCCAAAAATGCTGCTTCTTCTTCCTCAGCCTACAAAGTTGCTGGGATTACAGGTGTGAACCACCATGTCTGTCAACATAATGGACTCCATGTTGTATTTCTTATAAGACTGTTTTAGGGGTAATGAACACGCTTACCTTTGGTTCATATTAGAAAGTCTTTATTTTTGTCTTATGTTTTAAGTAAATTTCTCCCAGATTAAGTATCCTCAGTTGGTAGCAGATTTTTTTCATCACTTTGAAATTTAGGAAGTTTTAATGAGTCCCTTTTTTCTTCAGATCACCTCTCTACCACTTTCCCTTGCATTCTTCTTCAAAGACTCCTTTCATGAATATATTGGTCTCCTTAATCGTATCTAATAAGTCACATATTCCATGTTGATGCTTTTCAAGTTTTTTTATTTTATTTTTTTCATGACTCTATAAATAACATGTCTTTAGTTTTCTGATTTTCGTTTTCTGATCATTAATTCTGTTGTGGCTTTACAAAATTTTTCAACAATTATTTTTCTGTTCCACAATTTCTTTTTTTAATATTTTTATTTTTTTGTTATTATACTTTAAGTTCTAGGGTACATGTGCACAACGTGCAGATTTGTTACATATGTATACATGTGCCATGTTGGTGTGCTGCACCCATTAACTCGTCATTTACGTTAGGTATATCTCCTAATGCTATCCCTCCCCCCTCCCCCCTCCCCACAATAGGCCCCGGTGTGTGATGTTCCCCTTCCTGTGTCCAAGTGATCTCATTGTTCAGTTCTCACCTATGAGTGAGAACATGCGGTGTTTGGTTTTCTGTTCTTGCGATAGTTTGCTGAGAATGGTGGTTTCCAACTGCATCCATGTCCCTACAAAGGACACGAATTCCTCCTTTTTTACGACTGCATCGTATTCCACGGTGTATATTTGCCACATTTTCTTGATCCAGTCTGTCACTGATGGACATTTGGGTTGATTCCAAGTCTTTGCTATTGTGAATAATACTGCAATAAACATACATGTGCATGTGTCTTTATAGCAGCATGATTTATAATCTTTTGGGTATATCCCCAGTAATGGGATGGCTGGGTCAAATGGTATTTCTAGTTCTAGATCATTGAGGAATCGCCACACTGTTTTCCACAATGGTTGAACTAGTTTACAGTCCCACCAACAGTGTAAAAGTGTTCCTATTTCTCCACATCCTCTCCAGCACCTGTTGTTTCCTGATTTTTTAATGATTGCCATTCTAACTGGTGTGAGATGGTATCTCATTGTGGTTTTGATTTGCATTTCTGTGATGGCCAGTGATGATGAGCATTTTTTCATGTGACTGTTGGCTGTATGAATGTCTTCTTTTGAGAAGTGTCTGTTCATATCCTTTGCCCACTTTTTGATGGGGTTGTTTGTTTTTTTCTTGTAAATTTGTTTGAGTTCTTTGTAGGTTCTGGATATTAGCCCTTTGTCAGATGAGTAGATTGCAAAAATTTTCTCCCATTCTGTAGGTTGCCTGTTCACTCTGATGGTAGTTTCTTTTGCTGTGCAGAAGCTCTTTAATTTAATTAGATCCCATTTGTCAATTTTGGCTTTTGTTGCCGTTGCTTTTGGTGTTTTAGATATGAAGTTCTTGCCCATGACTATGTCCTGAATGGTATTCCCTAGGTTTTCTTCTGGGGTTTTTATGGTTTTAGGTCTAACATTTAAGTCTCTAATCCATCTTGAATTAATTTTCGTATAAGGAGTAAGGAAAGGATCCAGTTTCAGCTTTCTACTTACGGCTAGCCAATTTTCCCAGCACCATTTATTAAATAGGGAATCCTCTCCCCATTTCTTGTTTTCGTCAGGTTTGTCAAAGATCAGATGGCTGTAGATGTGTGGTGTTATTTCTGAGGGCTCTGTTGTGTTCCATTGGTCTATATCTCTGTTTTGGTACCAGCACCATGCTGTTTTGGTTACTGTAGCCTTGTAGTATAGTTTGAAGTCAGGTAGCGTGATGCCTCCAGCTTTGTTCTTTTGGCTTAGAATTCCCTTGGCAATGTGGGGTCTTTTTTGGTTCCATATGAACTTTAAAGCAGTTTTTTCCAATTCTGTGAAGAAAGTCATTGGCAGCATAATGGGGATGGCATTGAATCTATAAATTACCTTGGGCAGTATGGCCATTTTCACAATATTGATTCTTCCTATCCATGAGCATGGTATGTTCTTCCATTTGTTTGTGTCCTCTTTTATTTCACTGAGCAGTGGTTTGTAGTTCTCCTTAAAGAGGTCCTTTGCATCCCGTGTAAGTTGGATTCCTAGGTATTTTATTCTCTTTGAAGCTATTGTGAATGGGAGTTCATTCATGATTTGGCTGTTTGTCTGTTACTGGTGTATAAGAATGCTTGTGATTTTTGCACATTGATTTTGTATCCTGAGACTGTGCTGAAGTTGCGAAGTTCTTTTAATTGTGATGTTAGGGTGTCAATTTTACATCTTTCCTGCTTTCTCTTGTGTGTATTTAGTGCTATAAATTTCCCTCTACACACTGTTTTAAATGTGTCCCAGAGATTCTTATATGTTGTATCTTTGTTCTCATTGGTTTCAAAGAACATCTTTATTTCTGCCTTCATTTCGTTATGTACCCAGTAGTCATTCAGGAGCAGGTTGTTCAGTTTCCATATAGTTGAGCTGTTTTGATTGAGTTTCTTAGTCCTGAGTTCTAGTTTGATTGCACTGTGATCTGAGAGACAGTTTGTTATAATTTCTGTTCTTGTACATTTGCTGAGGAGTGCTTTACTTCCAACTATGTGGTCAATTTTGGAATAAGTGCAATGTGGTGCTGAGAAGAATGTATATTCTGTTGATTTGGGGTGGAGAGTTCTGTAGATGTCTATTAGGTCCATTTGGTGCAGAGTTGAGTTCAATTCCTGGATATCTTTGTTAACTTTCTGCCTCGTTAATCTGTCTAATGTTGACAGTGGGGTGTTAAAGTCTCCCATTATTATTGTATGGGAGTCTAAGTTTCTTTGTAAGTCTCTAAGGACCTGTTTTATGAATCTGGGTGCTCCTGTATTGGGTGCATATATATTTAGGATAGTTAGCTCTTCCTGATGAGTTTAATGGCTTTCTTTGTCTGTTTTGATCTTTGATGGTTTAAAGTCTGTTTTATCAGAGACTAGGATTGCAACCCCTGCTCTTTTTTTGTTTTCCATTTGCTTGGTAGATCTTCCTCCATCCCTTTATTTTGAGCCTATGTGTGTCTCTGCATGTGAGATGGGTCTCCTAAATACAGCAAACTGATGGGTCTTGGCTCTTTATCCAATTTGCCAGTCTGTGTCTTTTAATTGGACCGTTTAGTCCATTTACATTTAAGGTTAATATTGTTATGTGTGAACTTGATCCTGTCATTATGATATTAACTGGTTATTTTGCTCGTTAATTGATGCAGTTTCTTCCTAGCATCGATGGACTTTACATTTTGGCATGTTTTTGCAATGGCTGGTACCGGTTGTTCCTTTCCATATTTAGTGCTTCCTTCAGGAGCTCTTGTAGGGCAGGCCTGGTGGTGACAAAATCTGTAAGCATTTGCTTGTCTGAAAAGGATTTTATTTCTCCTCCACTTATGAAACTTAGTTTGGCTGGATATGAAATTCTGGGTTGAGAATTCTTTTCTTTAAGAATGTTGAATATTAGCCTCCACTCTCTTCTGGCTTGGAGAGTTTCTGCCGAGAGATCTGCTGTTAGTCTGTTGGGCTTCCCTTTGTGGGTAACCCGACCTTTTTCTCTGGCTGCCCTTAACATTTTTTCCTTCATTTCAACTTTGGTGAATCTGGCAATTATGTGTCTTGGAGTTGCTCTTCTCGAGGAGTATCTTTGTGGCGTTCTCTGTATTTCCTGAATTTGAATGTTGGCCTGCCTTACTAGGTTGGGGAAGTTCTCCTGGATGATGTCCTGCAGAGTGTTTTCCAACTTGGTTCCATTTTCCTCGTCACTTTCAGGCACACCAGTCAGATGTAGATTTGGTCTTTTCAGATAATCCCATATTTCTTGGAGGCTTTGTTCATTTCTTTTCACTCTTTTTTCTCTACACTTCTCTTCTCGCATTTCATTCATTTGATCTTCAATCACTGATACTCTTTCTTCCAGTTGATCTAGTCGGTTACTGAAGCTTGTGCATTTGTCATGTAGTTCTCATGTCATGCTTTTCATCTCTATCAGTTCTTTTACGGTCTTCTCTGCATTGATTATTCTAGTTATACATTCATCCATTCTTTTTTCAAGGTTTTTAGTTTCTTTGCGCTGGGTACGTAGTTCTTCCTTTAGCTCTGAGAAGTTTGATTGACTGAAGCCTTCTTCTCTCGACTCGTCAAAGTCATTCTCCGTCCAGCTTTGTTCTGTTGCTGGCGATGAGCTGCGTTGCTTTGGAGGGGGAGATGCACTCTGATTTTTTGAATTTCCAACTTTTCTGCCCTGCTTTTTCTCCATCTTTGTGGTTTTATCTGCCTTTGGTCTTTGATGGTGGTGACGTACTGATGGGATTTTTGGTGTGGGTGTCCTTTCTGTTTGTTAGTTTTCCTTCTAACAGTGAGGACCCTCAGCTGCAGGTATGTTGGAGTTTGCTTGAGGTCCACTCCAGACCCTGTTTGCCTGGGTATCAGCAGCGGAGGCTACAGAATGCTGAACAGCGAGTGTTGCTGTCTGATTCTTGCTCTGGAAGCTTTGTCTCAGGGGTGTACCTCACCGTGTGAGGTGTGAGGTGTCGGTCTGCATCTAGTGGGGGATGTTTCCCAGTCTGGCTGCTCAGGGATCAGGATCTGTCCATTCTCAGATCTCAGCCTCCGTGCTGGGAGAACTACTGCTCTCTTCAAAGCTGTCAGACTGGGACATTTGCCTCTGCAGAGGTTTCTGCAGCTTTTTGTTTAGCTATGCCCTGTCCCCAGAGGTGGAGTGTACAGAGGCAGGCAGGCCTCCTTGAGCTGCGGTGGGCTCCACTCAATTCAAGCTTCCAGGTGGCTTTGTTTACCTACTTAAGCCTCAGCAATGATGGGCGCCCCTCCCCCAGCCTCCCTGCCACCTTGCAGTTAGATCTCAGACTGTTGTGCTAGCAATGAGGGAGGCTCCGTGGGCATGGGACCTTCCGGGCCAGGTGTGAGATATAATCTTCTGGTGTGCCGTTTGCTAAGACCCTTGGTAAAGTGCAGTACTGGGGTGGGAGTTACCCAATTTTCTAGGTGTTGTGTGTCTCAGTTTCCCTTGGCTGGGAAAAGGAATTCCTTTCCCCCTTGCGCTTCCCAGATAAAGCAATGCCTTGCCTTGCTTCAGCTCTCACTGGTTGGGCTGTACCCGCTGAATAGCTCCGACTGTCCGGCATGCCCCAGTGAGATGAACCCAGTACCTCAGTTGAAAATGCAGAAATCATCCGTCTTCTGTGTCACTCACACTGGGAGCTGGAGGCTGGAGCTGTTCCTATTCGGCCATCTTGGTCACCCCATCCTGTTCTACAATTTCTACTGGGTTCTTTTATTTTTTGTCTGTGTTCTATTTTTGTTATTGAGCATACTTAGTATCATTATTTTGACATGTTGGTCAGATAATGCAAAGATCTTCTTTTCTTAAGGATTGAGTTTTGGAAATTTATTTCTTCAAGTGGGGTATGTTTCCTGTTTTTTTCTTTTATGTCATGTGCTTTTATGAAATTTGGAAACTTAAAAACAGCCATCTAATCTAATATTTAAAGACTTGCTTAAAGAATGGCTATGGCAATGAGCCAGGCTATAGATTTTTTAGTGCTTCACAAACATGTTCTCAGTTATGTCTTTGGACTTTTGTGTGTAATTTCTAAGTTAAAGAGATTTTTCCTCATTTTCTTTTCAGATTCTATAATCTTTTGCTTCCCTAGATGACTGTGGCATGGCAATTCCTCTAGTATTATAACAACATTTGCCTTTCTTCTAGCAGATACAGACTAATTCTCATTACTCCATCATTTTCATATTAAGGGAGACTAGTAATCAGAACTTTTTTAAAAATTTTAATTTATTTTATTATTTTTTTTGAGATGGAGTCTCGCTGTCGCCCAGGCTGGGGTGCAGTGGCCTGATCTCAGCTCACTGCAAGCTCCACCTCCCAGATTCTCGCCAGTAGTAGCTGGGACTACAGGCGCCCACAACCACACCCAGCTCATTTTTTGTATTTTTAGTAGAGATGGGGTTTCACATGTGAGCCAGAATGGTCTTGATCTCCTGACCTCGTGATCCACCTGCCTCAGCCTCCCACAGTGCTGGGATTACAGGTGTGAGCCACTGTGTCTGGCCTATTTATCAGAACTTTAAACAGATCCATTGTTTTAGATTTCTCCTGAGGATAATACTGGGAGTTGATTGTGTTTTACTTAGACCAATTGCTGTTGAAGGATAGAAAGATTGTGTTGCAAAGTCTTTAAGCTAGACCTGGTTACCTTCTGCAGCATAGAAAATATTACTGGACTAGGAAGCGAGTGAAAAGAATAGCCATACACTCAAATAGGTCTGAATGATTTAGCAGATAATACATGTGAAAGGTCCAAAGGTGAAGGAGAAACCCAGAGTTTAAAATGTGGATTGGGAGGCTGTTCTCTAATGGAATTGATTCTTGAGAAGCCTCTTACTGTCATGGAGGACAATTTTTTGATGTATGCTCATTAAGCTTTTGAATTCTTTAAGTCTTTTATCCATTTAATCTGCTGGTGCATTCACAGTGAGAGACAACTCCTTTTTATGCTGTAAGGATCTAAATAATCTAACTGTTCTTCTATTGCTTTGAGGGATCTGGAAAATTTGTGCAAATTTTTGAAGACCACTACTTTTTAAGCTGTTTTTAAAAATCTGTGCGTTATGTTAGACATGTGTGAGAGGAGTAGGGAGACATTGAGATTTGGTTAAGAGATTTGAGAGAGGCCCGGGACAGACGTCATACGTTTTCTGCTTTATAATTTCCAGTCAGTTGATCATACAGAAATTGAAAGTGAGAACTTTTATCAGAGCACAAAGCATCTGATTAAGTACAAGAAAATCTAAACATCTATTTCACTTCAAAAGTATATTTTTCTTAGTAGGAACTAAGCTTAGAAATTTAAATTTTATATGACAGATGCCTCTACTGTGGAATAGTTGATTTTGTCTACTCACCTCACAGAATTCCAAAAAACACTAATACCATAGGTTACTTAGAACACTCTCCAGCATATAATAAATTCCAAATTGTTACCTATTTCTTAGTAACTTACTTACAATTTATAAATAATTTATAATCTTCTTTACTATGAAGACTACTAGGGTTGTCGTATATGTTTTTCTTTCTGATTTGCTGTATAACAACTATGCCTGTAATTTCACAAGTTCTGAGGTAATGTGCTCAAATGTATGTGTTATATAAAACGTGAACTAGATAATTAACAGGCACACCATATATTATAATCTTTGATTTATATGTGTAAGTTTACTGTGTACAAAAAGTTACTAGCATTTTCAGCTTTTCTCAAACTTTGTCTATTGATTATATAAATTTATTTCTAATTGTTTATTTTATTTCATACAATATTGTACTGTATTTGTGTTGTTTATATTATTTAGTAGTGTAATACTTTGCTTCCAGAGGTCGTCTTACCTTTACATTTTGTGCAAAAATAGCAGCTATACATTAATGACATAATAAGTATGTCCAGTATTATTTAAGTGCCTATTCATATCAAAGCTTTTTATGAATGATTATAATGCATTTTCCATAAAATGTTATTGCTTTCACTGTATACTAGTGATTCAAACTTTATTGTCTTTAATAACAATGACATGAAATCAATCTAGTTGCCCATCACTGGTGGATTGGATAAAGAATATTTGGTACCTATGCACAGTGAAATACTACACAGCCAAAAAAATTATGTTCTTTGTAGCAACATTGATGCAGCTGAAAGCCATTATCTTAAGTAAATTAATGGAGAAAAACAGAAAGCCAAATACTGTATGTTCTTACTTATAAGTGAGAGCCAAATATTGAGTATACATGGATATAAAAAATGAAAACAGTAGACACTGGGAACCACTAGAGGAGGAAGGGAGGAAAGAGACAAGGCCTGAAAAGGTACCTATGGGGTACTGTGCTGTCCACCTGAGTAGTAGTAGCAGTATCCAAAACCTTAGCAATACATAATGTACCCATGTAACAAACCTAAACATGTGGCTTCTGAACCTATAGGAAAAGTTGAAATTGAACAAAAATACCAAAATATGTGCTCTTTATAAATGTGCAGTCACAGTTAAAATGCATGGCTATCTAGAATAATTATTTTTTAGTAGTACACTATGTTGATTCAATATTTTTTGGTTAATTTTTTTGTTAAATTTTGTTCCACTATTTTCTATCTTAGTGGCTCATGTTTTACAGTAGGCTATGTCACATTAATTGTGTTTTTAGTTTTTATTTATGTATTAAAATTTTGTATGCCAATATTTCAACTCTGTACACATTAAACCAATGTTTGGACAAAAGTCATGTTAATCAGTCATACATATGTTGCCAATATAATTATTTCTGTGTGTGTTTGCCTGTGTAAATATTACCCCTATTTTATGACTTGTATATTTGCTTTTTGTTGTTGTTGTTGTTAGTAGTCAATGATTGTTTTATATTCTTAATTGTAAGAAATACAAGGGCCGAGCATGGTGGCTCACAGCTGTAATCCCTGCACTTTGGGAGGTGAAGGCAGGCAGATCACCTGAGGTCAGAAGTTCAAGACCAGCCTGGCCAACATGGCAAAACCCCATCTGTAGTAAAAATATAAAATTAGCCAGGTGTAGTGGTGTGCACCTATAATCCCAGCTCCTGCAGTGGCTGAGGCAGGAGAATCGCTTGAACCTGGGAGGCGGAGGTTGCAGTGAGCCGAGATGGCATCACTGCAGTCCAGCCTGGTCTTCAAGAGCAGAACTCTGTCTAAAACGTAAAAGTTAAAAAAACAATATTTTATACTCTTTAATATTTTCAATTACATAGTTCAGCTTTAAGTATATTGACATTTTTAGCAACATATCTTTAGAACATTTTATTTTGTAAAAGAAATATGCTATACACATGAATCCACTACTTATTTTTCCTGTTGTCTGACCCTTTACAAACATCATTCTATTTTCTATTTTTAAGGATTCCATGTAAGTAGATTCATACAGTATTTGTGTTGTGTAGCTGGCTTATTTAGCATGTTGTCTTCAAAATTTGTCTTTATGATAGGTATTAGAAGGTCTCCTGCTTTTTAAAAGCTGATTAATATTCCCTTTTTTGTATTTTAAATTATCCATTCATTTGGTAAGGAAAGTTTAAATTGCTTTTACCTATTTTCTTTTGTGTATAATGCTTCAATATGGTGTACAAATAACTCACTTGACCATATATTCAAGAGTTTATATCTGTGCTGCATTTTGTTTCATTACTTTGGTGTTCTACCTTTATACCAGTACCAAAGTGCTTTGATTACTGTAGGTTTATTTTGCATTTGGAAATTGTTAAGCATAATGCTTCCAATATTTTTCTTCTTTTTAAAGATTGTCAGGCTTTTAAAGATTGTCAGTCCCTTGAGATCTTACGTAATTTTGTGGGTTTTTGTCTTTCTTTTTGGAAAAGTAAAATTAAAAATTGAAAAGGGGTGTGTTGAATGTGTGGGCCACTTTAAGCAGCATGGACATCTTCACAATATTACGTCTTCCGACCCTTGAAAAAGAGCATGCTTAAAAGTGTGTTGCTGGCTGGGTGCAGTGGCTCATGTCTGTCATCCCAGCGCTTTGGGAGGCTGAGGTGGGCACATCATGAGGTCAGGAGATCAAGTCCATCCTGGTCAACATGGTGAAACTTTGTCTCTACTAAAATACAAAAAATTAGCTGGGCGCGTGGTGGTGCATGCCTGTAGTCCCAGCTACTCGGGAGGGGAGGCTAAGGCAGGGGAATCACATGAACACAGGAGGTGGAGGTTGCAGTGAGCCGAGATTGTGCCACTGCACTCCAGCCTGGTGACAGAGCAATACTCCATCTGGGCGGGGCGGGAGTGGGGGGAGAGAAAGTGTTGTTTTATTTTTATGTTTTTTGAATTTTTCAGCTTTTCTTCTGCTATTAATTTCTAGTTTCCTTCCATCTGGACCATAAATAATAGTCTGTAAAATTTCAATTAAAAAAAAATGTTAAGACTTCTTTTTTGATGTCACAGGTTATCCATCTAGAAAAATGTTTCATGAGATATTGAAAAGATGTGTATTCTGCTGTCTGTATACATTGGTTAGGTGTAATTATTTTATAGTGCATTCAAGTTTTTTGTTCCCTCATTGATATTCTGTCTTGCTCTATTTATTACTGAAAGTGGGATGTTGATGTATCCTTCCATTATTATGTTGCTGTCTGTTTTTGCTTCAGTTCCGTCAATGTTTGCTTTATGTGTTTGGGAAAACTGTCTTGTATTTATAGGTTCTCAGTGAATGAACCCTCTTACCATAATTGAATGTCCTACTTTGTCTCTTGTGAATTTTGACTTAAAGTAAATTATATGAAATATGACAGTTTTCAACTTAATAAATTGTTGCCTCTTTTCCTCTCATTTGGTTAACACTTGAATAAATTGTATTTTTCATCCTGCCATTTTCAGTCATTTTTTTTATTAGATCTGAAATGAGTCTCTTGAAGACATATAGTTAGATCTTGATACAGATCTTGATATAATGATACAGTTAGATTTTTTTTTTCTTTTCATTTTGAAGAATACTTTTGCTGGATAAGTTTCTTGCTTGGACTTTTTTTTTTTTCCAGTGCTTTAACGATGTCATCCTACTCCCTTCTTGCCTGAAAGATTTGTGTTCTTAAATTTACTCATAATCTGGCAGAAGCATGCATATAAATAACACATCTCTTTTTTCTTCCTGAATTCCAGATTCTCTTCTTGTCTGCAACTTTTAAATCATTGCTTATGTTGTGTCTTGTTAGAAATCTCTTTGTGTTAATCTTAGTTGAAATTTGCCGAGCTTCTTGATTTTGTTATATTTTTTACTAATGTTGAAGTGCATATTAGTCTTTTTTTGTAGTTCTACACAATTTTTTTTTTATCTTTCTGTGCTTTTTATCTTTTTGTTGGTTTCATTTTTGTTATTTCATTTTGGTTTTTTTTTTTTCCATTTTACTCATTGAGCATCACTGAGATGTAATTGTGATTTTCTAGGGTAATTTTTTTTTTCTTTTAAAAAGTAGATCTAGACTTTAATTCAAATTGTTTCATGTAATTTTTACATCTCCTTTTTTAAATAAATGATTTCTGGATATTCATTTTTATCTTTGAGCCATATTATATTGATATTTTGTATATGTTGTAATGTTAGGTTGCAATTTGTAAGATAAAAAGCCACATGTCAAAATCTGTATTAAGTGACTTTTGTCTGGGGGAATATGATACCAGTTTTTTAGGCTAGAGATTTTTGGAGTCTCTCAAGCCCGTTCTATGAATGTTTTCTCTGGGCTTGTGTGTTTTTTAGTTTAAAAAGATTCCCCATGTTTTTTTGTTTTGTTTTGTTTCTTTTGTTGTTGTTGTTGTTTTGTTTTGTTTTGAGTGTTACTCCTGTTGCCCAGACTAGAGTGCAATGTTACGAGCTTGGCTCATTGCAACCTCCATCTCCTGAGTTCAAGCGATTCTCCTTTCTTCTGCCTCAGCCTCCCAAGTAGCTGGAATTATGGGCGCCTGCCACCACGCCCTACTTATTTTTGTATTTTTAGTTGAGACGAGGTTTCACCATGTTGGCCTGCCTGGTCTTGAACTTCTGACCTCAGGTGGTCTTCCTGTCTCAGCCTCCCAAAGTGCTGGGATTACAGGTGTGAGCCACCACTCCTGGCCATTCCCTGTGTTTCTTACTGAGATCCTGTAGTCACTTGCTATACCCATTGTCTGTCTATGATACTGAAGTCTTTCATCTCTTGTAACAGTCATTTACCTTTGGTCTCATCTGTCTGAAACTGTCAGTATATACCACCTTTCCTTTCAACACTGTCATGGAATATAGAAATTAGTCTTTGGTAAAGTCTCAATAAGCCAGAAGCATGGACACATGTGCCACTATTTTATTTATTTTTGGAGGGGGAAGACAGGAGTTTGGAGTCTATAGTTAGATTCATCATAGGATGAAGAATGACTGTGTTGGGTAAATATGAAATACTTTTATTACGCTTCTATGTGGTTCTTGGCATTTGCTCACTTGGCATGCTGCAAATGCTTAACTGGTTCTTAGACTTCTCGCAAAGGCATTTTGGTCAGTATATTTCTGGTAGGTTTATATGTCTGTAAGAATATAGAGCCTGTGGTATTTTATTGTCATTTTGTTAATGTGCTTTGTATAATTATATATTTGTAAAGTGTATTCACCTGAGTCTAATGAGGGAGAATTTTTTTTTTTTTCTCCAGCTGGCTCTTTTCATTTTACTGCAGAGATATTGCCGGAGCATGACATAAAAGATTCATTTCAAAAAGTGATTCTGAGAAAATATGGAAGCTGTGACCTTAATAATTTACATTTAAAGAAAGACAACCAAAGTGTGGGTAATTGCAAGGGGCAGAAAAGCAGTTATAATGGCCTTCATCAATGTTTTTCAACTACCCATAGCAAAACCTGTCATTGTAATAAATTTGGCAGCGATTGCCAGTTGTGCTCAATCTTCACTGAAAATAAGGAAATTTTTAGCAGAGAGAAATGCTACAAATGTGAAGAATGTGGCAAAGACTGTAGGTTGTTCTCAGATTTTACTAGACATAAGAAAGTTCATACTGCAGAGAGATGCTACAAATGTGAAGAATGTGGCAAACCCTTTAAAAAGTTTTCAAACCTTACTGAACATAAGAGAGTTCATACTGGAGAGAAACCTTACAAATGTGAAGGATGTGGCAAAACCTTTACCTGCTCCTCAACCCTTGTTAAACACAAGAGAAATCATACTGGAGACAGACCCTACAAATGTGAAGAATGTGGCAAAGCCTTTAAGTGCTTCTCAGACCTTACTAATCATAAGAGAATTCATACTGGAGAGAAACCCTACAAATGTGAAGAATGTAACAAAGCCTATAGGTGGTTCTCAGACCTTGCTAAACATAAGATAATTCATACTGGAGAGAAACCCTACAAATGTAATGAATGTGGAAAAGCTTTTAAGTGGTTCTCGGCCCTTAGTAAACATAAGAGAATTCATACTGGAGAGAAACCCTACATCTGTGAAGAATGTGGCAAAGCCTTTACCCGCTCCTCCACCCTTTTTAACCACAAGAGAATTCATATGGAAGAGAGACCTTATAAATGTGAAGAATGTGGCAAGACCTTCAAGTGCTTCTCAGACCTGACTAATCATAAGAGAATTCACACTGGAGAAAAACCCTACAAATGTGAAGAATGTGGCAAAGCATCGAGCTGGTTCTCACACCTCATCAGACATAAGAGAATTCATACTAGAGAGAAGCTCCACAAGTGTTAAACACGTGGAAAAGCCTTTAACAAGTCCTCATACCGTGTTCAACATCAGAAATTTAATACTGAACAAATGCAGTATAAATGTAATAACGATGGAAGAACATTTATCATCTTAGAGGATCTCTAAGAACTTTATGTGTTGCTTATGTGTTGGGTGCATATATAGCCCTTTGCTATTATGTAATGCCCTTTTTTTTTTTTTTAATCTATGTTAATTTCAAGTCTGTTTTGTCAGAAACTAGGATTGCAACCCCTGCTTTTCCTGTTTTCTATTTGCTTGGTAGACTTTTCTTTTTCCCCTTATTTTGAGCTTATTTGAGATGGCTGTCTCGATTAAAGCATACTGTTAGATCTTGATTCTTTATTCAGCTTGCCATCTGTGTTTTAATTTGGTTATTTAGCCCATTTACGTTTAAGGTTAGTATTCATATGTGTGGATTTGATTCTGTTATTAGAATCTTTGCTGGCTATTTTGCACATTTGTTTATGTGGTTGCCTTATAGTGTCTGCAGTTTGTATACTTTAGTGTGCTTTTGTAGTGACTGGTAATAGTCTTTCTTATTTAATGCTTTCTTCAGAAGCTCTTGTAAGACAGATCTTGTGGTAACAGATTTTCTCAGCATTTGCTTATCTGAATAGGATCATATATATTTTTTAATTCTGAAGCTTACCTTGGTCAGATGTGAAATTCTGTGTTGGAATTCTTTTTTTAAGAATGTTGAATATTGGCCCCTAATCTCTTTTGACTTGTAGGATTTCAGCTGAAAGGTTTGTTGTTTTTCTGATGGGCTTCTTTTAGAGATGACCTGTCCTATTTTTCTGTAGCTGCCTTTTAACATATTTTTTCTTTCATTTTGACCTTGGAGAATCTCATGATTATGTGTCTTGAGGATGACCTTCTCATGGGGTATCTTACTGGGGTTCTCCACGTTTCCTGCATTTGAATATTGGCCTCTCTAGGTTGGGGAAGTTCTCGTGGATGTTATCCTGAAATATGTATTTTGAGTTGTTTTCATTCTCCCCATCGCTTTCAGGCAATCTCTTGCATCATGGATTTGGTTTCTTTACATAATCCCATATTTCTTAGAGGTTTTGTTCATTCCTCTTTTCTTTTTTCACTATTCTTGTCTGTCTTATTTCAGAAAGTCAGTCTTGAAGCTCTTGAGATTCTTTCCTCTGCTTGGCCTCTTCTGCTGTTAATATTTGTGATTACATGATAAAGGTTTTGTATTGTGTTTTCCAGTTCTATCGGGTTGGCCACATTTTTCTCTACACTGGCTGTTTTTTCTGTCAGTTCCCGCAATGTTTTCCCTTCCTTGCGTTGGGTTGCAACTTACTTTTGTAACTCAGTGAAGTTTGTTTCTATCCATATTCTGAATTCTACTTCTGTCATCTTAAGCCTTGCTGGAAACGTAATTTGGTCATTTGGATGAAAATAGTCACTCTGGCTTTTTGTGTTTTTATCTTTGCACTGATTTTGTCTTGTCTTTGTGGGCATATCTTTAAGGTTGCTGACCTTTGAATGGGTTTTTTTTTTTTTTTTTTTTTTTTTTTTTGTAATCCTATTTGATGGTCTTGAGTATTTGATTGTGGTATAAGATGGATGCAGCCAACAGGCTTTGTTCCTGGCAGTTTTGTTTTGTTTTGTTTTGGTGGTGGTGGGGGGCGGGCAGTGCCCAGCTCACAACTCAGAGGCTGCATACTCTAACTCCAGGGGACTTGTATTGAGCCCCAGCTGTGTTCTCTGGCTCCTTGAGATTTGGAGTTTGCGATTCTGTGGAACCAAGGTGCCACAGCTGGAGCAGAGTGCTAGTGGATATGGGGTTTCTGCCTGTCTTTGGCATTCACCTCACTGGCAGGAGCAAAGCAGCTGGGAGGGGAGTGGGGGATACCTGCTGGAGACTGTGTACTGTTGCACTTAAAGGTGGTGTTGGTATAGGGGAGGATGCTGGCCAGCGAAGGTTTTGATGCCTTCTCTGTGTCCCCCAAGAAGGAGTGATTGTGCAGAGTGTGGGAAGATACCCTGTTCTCCACACAGTGTTAGCACAAAGGCAGGAGTGGAGTTTTCTGGCTCTCTGCCCACCAAAGCTTCATCTACAGTGGCAGTTGCTGGGGGTGGCAGGGGCATATTGCATTTCCATTTGCTGGTGGGGCAAGCAAAGCCAAACCTGCCTTTGCAGACATCTGCCAGCAAAGAAATATGGGGAGTTGCCATGGTCTCGGGGGAAGCTGGAGTGTGGGGAAGAAGCGTGGGCTGGTGCAGTCATAGGGGCTGCCTTGCTGGAGCTTCTCATGGGTCAGGCATGGCCCACCAGTGCAGATGCTGTGGTATGAGCTTCCAGGGTACCTGAGACTGCCCTGTGAGCAGCTGTGGCCAGACTGGGGCCCTGGGAGAGACCAGCAGTCCAAGGAGTGCGCAGTTGGACCAGCTGCTTCTGATTTGCAAGACCATCCTGCAGAAATTAGGCCCAACAGTTCCCCTAGGGCTGAAGTCTCTTATGGGAGAAAGTTGAGCCTGGAGAAATGGCCGTCGCTGGCCACACTTTACTACAGATGCTCTTGCACCAAATCCTCTGGGTACCACGTGAGTTGGCTTGCTGCCCCATCTCTTTGCTTGTCTTCTGGGGGCTGCATCTTAGAGAGATGTAGGTCAGCAATCACTCAGTGCAGCCAGCCCAGGATGGAGGATCTGTACTTTTGGCCAAGTTAGGGGTTCACTGTCTGGTGAGGAGCAGTGGGTAGTTTGTGGGACCCATGGAGGATGGACTGGCCTCCTCTCCTTGGGTAAACTGCAGGTTGTTTGAGGTGTGAATAAGGCACTTAGGGTTTTGGATTTTTCATGAGTCTGAGGGTGGCAAGGACAGTTGTACTGCAGAGGCCCCTGGAGGCTCTGTCCAGGGAGTTGCTAAGTTGCTACTGGCTCAATAGCTCTGGCAATGATTGGCTAGTGGCCCAGGCCTGGAGAACCTGCCTCATGAGAATATATGAGAACAGGTACTCACGTAACAGTCTGATGACTTCTGGCCGGGCGCGGTGGCTCAAGCCTGTAATCCCAGCACTTTGGGAGGCCGAGGCGGGTGGATCACAAGGTCAGGAGATCGAGACTATCCTGGCTAACATGGTGAAACCCCGTCTCTACTAAAAATACAAAAAACTAGCCGGGCGTGGTAGCGGGCGCCTGTAGTCCCAGCTACTCGGGAGGCTGAGGCGAGAGAATGGCGTGAACCCGGGGGGCGGAGCTTGCAGTGAGCCGAGATCGCGCCACTGCACTCCAGCCTGGGAGACACAGTGAGACTCCGTCTCAAAAAAAAAAAAAAAAAAAAAAAAAAAAAAAACAGTCTGATGACTTCTAAAGGGCTGCTGCAGTATCCTGGGTGTCCACTGCAGTTTCTAGTCTCCTCAGGTGTTCCAGTACTGGAAGTTTTCACCACTGAATGCTGCAAAACAGCAACAATGGCAGCATGCCCTTTTCTCTGAGAGCTGCATCCCAGGGAGGTACAGACCTGTTTCCAACCCAAAAGCACCTGTAGGAAGTAGCTGGAAAGCCCCTGTTGAAGGTCTTACCCAGTGAGGAAAACATGATTGGGGACACCCTCAAGAAAGCGGTCTAACTGTATTTTTGTAGGACAACTCTGCTGTTTAGAGGTACCACTTCCACCCCCAGTTTATTTGGATTCTCCAAAGCCAGAAGGCTGGAAGAGCTAACACACAAACAGCAAAAATGGCAACTCACTCTTCCTTCTAGGAACTATATCACAAAGAGGTTTCAAAACTCCATCAACCAAAGAGCGCTGGTGGTGGTAGCTGGAGACCCTCATTGGGAAGTACTTTCCAGTGAGAAGGAATGAAATTGGGGACCTGCTTTAACAGGCAGTCTGGTCTTGTCTTTTTAGAGCACCTGTACTGTGCTAGGAGATCCTTTCTGCCCCCAGTCAGCTTGGGCTCTTCAATGCCTGAAGGCTGGAATGGCTAAGTTGCCCAAGCAGCAAAGATGGCGACCCACTCCTCTTTCTGGTAGCTCCATCCCAGGGAGGTGCAGTGCTGCTACCAATGGTTGGCTGAAATCTAAGCCAGTAGGTCTTACTGTGTGAGGCATTGTAGAAGTGGGTCCTACAGACCATCACTACTCAGCCCCCTGGATTCTGCCTCATTCCTATGAGTATGTACAGGGGTGTAAACTCCTGCTTTGCTCAAGTTGCAGCTGCTTTTTCTGGAAGCCTGGAAAGCCAGTATCTAAAGCTCTTGAATTTGCACAGGCCTGAGTAGCTGCTCTGCTAAGACTCCATGTAGCTCTGTGTGTTAAACTGAAGGCCTTGGTGAAGTGGGTCCATGAGAGTATCTCCTCACCTGAAGGTTGCGAAGATCTGTGGGAGAATTGTGCGTTCCCAGGATCACACATGCACTCACTGCTTTACTGGGTGGGGAGGTTCCCTTGGCTCCATGTTGTTCCCAGGTGGCCCACTGTCCTGCCTTGCTTTACTCCATTCTCCATAAGTTGTTTCTTTGATTATTCCCAATGCAAGTACCTGGATGTTTCAGTTGCAGGTGCTGTATTTGTGTATACCTTGCATTCCTCTCTATGAGAACTACACAGTCTAGCTGCTTCTAGTCAGCAGTCTCGATCACTTTTCTCCAAAAGGAACCTACTTTTTTATATTAAAAGGATTCAGTATTTTTTCAAAAGCAAATATTGATGTAATTTAATTCTTACATTTGATGCTGTGTCTTCATTTCTAGAATTTATGTGAAAACATGGTCAATGATTGCTGCACCAGAGTTATGAGAGGTTCTTCTCTATTAGATGGACAGATTTATATACTTTCCCATGGAAGATTAAGTAAACTGAAATCTAAGATACATGAAGAAATCCTAAGTGGAAAGGCCACTTAGTAGTTTACAGCGGTGTCGTAAGTGACAGGATGATAGGAGTGTGGTAAGTGATCAGGATAATCTGCTTAGTAAGAGAAACAATTTGAATTTTAGAAGGAAATTGCTTTACCATTTGCAAATTAAGGTTATTAAAATACAGTGAATTTCAAAATGCCTTTTAAATGACAACGTGTGAACTTAATTTGTTTTAATAAACCAAAATTGTTGTTACTGTGTTAAGGCTATTTTACACTGAATATGTATCTTGCCACTGATGATAATTTATCCCATCTTAACCCAAGGTTATAGGTAACAATATACTGTTGGGTGACAGTGGAATAACATCTCTAGTGATCCCTTTGTCAGTGGTCTTTAACTTAAAATAATTTAGAGAATATGGTTTCTATAACTTACATTTTTGTTTTGTTGTAACTACAGGTTATTATGATGGTTGTAACAAAGATTATGAGTATAGTGGAGCTATATGTTTCTGAATTCTGAACAACTATTTACAAAATTTTATCCTACTTTTTTCTGTTGAACATGACTTCTCTGGTCTGCTAAACACATACAGACCTTTAATTTTGTTTTACATGGATTTAAATATACAAATATATCACTATGAAATAAACTTTAGGTGTAACAGATTTATAGAGAAAGTAATCGTATTTGTTTATGGTTGTGTACCTACTTTGAGAAGAAAAGAAAAATATTAGAGTGAAATAGATAATTTTACAAGCTTTGATCAGTTACCAGCAAACCAGAAACTTCAAAGATTTTGAAAGCAAATCTATTTTCTCTGCTGTGTATTAAATTCATTTATCTAAAATGTTATTGCTCCTGGCTTAGAATCATCTTGTGCAAATTCTAATTTTTTGTTGTTTGTTTGTTTGCCTATTGCTCACCATAGACATAATATGTAATTTTCTTTTCGTCTAATTTCATAAAACATTCTTTGTATAATCCCCTCAGAGATTATGAAAGTGACTTTGATAATATTTAATGGTGTTCACAAAATAATTTTTCACATGTGAATAATTTCATAGTGCATGTATTGTATGTTTAGTATATTTTATATTTTGTTTCAATTAGAGAATGCTATTTAATCCAATTTTTGTTTAGTTATTGTTCATTTTACTTTATAAAATTGACATAATTGAGTTTATTAAATTTATTGAGCCAGTTTGTTGAAGTAAACAGTTGAATGTTTCATAAGTTATCAGGTCTTTTTGGCATATACATGAAGTAAACAAAGACAATACTAGCTATGTAACAGAAGCTACATAATTAGAAGTAAATATTCTTTTTGAAATTAGCCTGTGGTCTCAGGTGAAAAATGGAAAGTATCTGTAGTAAAAACAATGACATTAATTCTGCATATGAAGAGAGCATAATTGTACCCATGTTGCACAGTTGACTCTCACAATTGAAACAAGATGAAGAGATGGACATTTTAGCAAAACTAAGTGAAAACCTTGTAAAATTTTCAGATTATGTTTCTACATTTAAACATCTACTTGGGGAGGTAATGGGCAATTCTATGCAGTCAAACCTGGAATTGCTGACATGTATTAAGAGTGTGCACCACAGGTATTGAAACCTAAAATACTCTGAACTCTTTTCATATAGATTAACAAAATATAAAATATGGTTTTAGGGCCAGGCACGGTGGCTCACGCCTGTAATCCCAGCACTTTGGGAGGCCGAGGCAGGCGGATCACGCAGTCAGGAGATCGAGACCATCCTGGCAAACATGGTGAAACCCCGTTTTTACTAAAAATACAAAAAATTAGCCGGGCGTGGTGGCGGGCGCCTGTAGTCCCAGCCTCTCAGGAGGCTGAGGCAGGAGAATGGCAGGAACCCGGGAGGCAGAGCTTGCAGTGAGCCGAGATCGCGCCACTGCACTCCAGCCTAGGCGACAGAGTGAGACTCCGTCTCCAAAAAAAATATATATATAGGATTTTAGTCGTCCTCCTCTATATTCTGGCTTAGACAGAACTATTTCAAGTAGATTTAATTCTAGATCTTTTTTTTTTCTTTTTTTGAGATGGAATCTCGCTCTGTCACCCAAGCTGGTGTGCAGTGGCGTGATCTCTGCTCGCTGCAACCTCCGCCTCCTAGGTTCAAGCAGTTCTCCTGCCTCACCCTCCTGAATAGCTGAGACTACTGGTGCCCACCACCAGGCCCAGCTAATTTTTTGTATTTTTGGTAGAGATGGGGTTTCACCGTGTTAGCCAGGATGGTCTTGATCTCCTGACCTCATGATCCACCCACCTCAGCCTTCCAAAGTGCTGGGAATACATGTGTGAGCCACCGCACCTGTCCTTGGTTTTAGATCTTGACACAGCACATCCTCAACTTATTGTCTCCGAGGATAGAAAAAGCTGTGTAATGGAAGAACAAAACCAAATGTTTATTACAACCCAAGGAGATTTTATTTCTGCCCTGCTGTTCTGGGCTCTCAGAAGTGTAGTTCTGGCAGACATTACTGGAAGGAGAAGTGGGAAATGATCCTGAATGAAAATTGGGTGTGTGTCAAGACGGTCTTCTTAGGACCTGGCAGGATCAACCTTCAGTTCTGGGTTGATTTGGGGGGCAATTGGATGATATATAGAATGGTTATGCTGCATCAGGTCCTAAAAAAGCCCACTTCTGTCAGTAGTAAAATCCAATAAGATTGGTATTCTTTTGGACTATGAATTTGGTGATTTTTTAAAGTAATGTAAGTGATAGGTTTGTTCTGTATATTTTAATGATTCTTTCACAAGAGCTGTTTGGCCTTATTTCTATACTGAAGCAGATTCTGAACATCTTAAAATCTGTTCATTATCAGATACTGAAAGATAAAGAACAAGTAAATGAATCTGTTTCAGTTTTTTGGGTAATTTAACCAGTAAATTTAATCTTATTTCTTTAATCTTTAAGTTTTACTGCTGAAGGCCAGAATAGATTTTTTTCTCCTAAATTTTTGGCAAGTATAAAGCACGTTCAGAATGTCACTTTCATAGATACTATGAATATCAATTGTCAAGTGTGTTGATTTCTAAGATAAAATATTTGAGAATCAATATTACCTAACTTGTCCAATAAAATGTTAAGTTGCCTATTTTAAAAAAATCTGTCAATTTTGAATTGCATACCTAGCTAAATTTTTTTTAAGATTGAGGGTGAGATGTAAAATAATTTATACAAGTAATATAAACTGTTTACTTAAATTATTTACTTAAAGAAATCTAATTACATTTAAATAAATTGCTGTTACCTGTTAGTATTTGTGTAGTGTATTTTTTTTTAAGTTTTTGCCTCTAAAGCAGGTAACAATTTAAACAGAATAAAACAAAAATTCAATGATTGGGAGGAAAATAAAAGGTTTGTATGATGACCTAATTAAGATAATGTAAAGGATAAAAATCTTAATATTTGTTTTTACACGTTTTTCGGCAAAAGTAACCCTGAGATAGTAATGTGCAGAAAATACTATTAATTATATTCTTGAGACTTACTGACTTTGGCACTTAGAGAACCTCCACCACAGGCCCAGGATTCCCTAGGTATTTCTCATGGAAATGGAGCAGAAGGCCATGTCCACAAACATAAATGGATGCTCACCTTCCATTTAGAGACCAGTAGGTGCTGGTAGATGCTCACCTTCCATTTAGAGACCAGTAAGTGCTGGTAGATGCTCACCTTCCATTTAGAGACCAGTAGGTGCAGGTTGCAGAAAGACTGGGCCCTTCTTGGAGATCCAGGAAGGGGCTATGGGCACCATCCTAGAAAAGGGGTCTGAAGCTCCATGGAGCCCTCCTGCCTGCAGGAGCCACAGAGGGCCCTGGGTGAGGCCAGCCTGGGTTCTCTGCCCTGTCCCTAGCACTTGAATCCTGCCTCACCTGCTAGCTTTTTCCACCAAGAAATAAGGATGGCAGCCCCACTAGAGGAAGGATATCAAGAGTGTCAAGGCCCACACCCACCTTGGTACATTAAGTGACTTTTTGATTAACTAGTCAGTAAGTTAGAGTGGAATGTGCTGCTGCGATCCCCTGAGATCACATTCTAGGAGAAAACCTGGGTGGCACCTGCCTAAGGCTGTACATTGGAGGAAGGATGGTCAGGCCACCTGGGCTTCAGTGAGCATGTGCCCCCAGCCAACCCAGGGAGACATGGGCTTGGCAAGAGCAGGCAATAAGGGTGGCATACAGCAGACATAGTGAGCTGTCAGGTGGGCACAGAGGGGTAGGCAGGATGAGTCCCTGAGGGGGACTCCTGAACTCAGCCCAGAGATCCCCCAGCTTTTTGAAACACAGGCTGTACCTGGAGCTGCAGAGTGAGCATTGTGCAGTCGCCTGGTAAAAGTGGGATGAGCAGCCAGTCTTTCATTGCCCATTTTTCTGATGAGCACTTTGAGCCCCCAAAGCCACAAGCCAGGAAGGGCAAAAGCACTGGGCTGAGGCATCACCTTTTTTCTTCACTTGGCTCCTATGAGCCTCAGATCTCCCTGGGCATGCCTTTGAGGAAGAAGATCTCTCTTGTGAATGTAGGCATAGAAGCAGCCAGTCATGTGTGGCGTAAGCTCACCCACAGCCACTTTTGTGGGCCCACCTGGGCCTCCTCACTTCACTGGCCTGTGAAACCCAACTGGAATTCCCGAGTCCAGAATCCACATTTGGTTCTAGAACCAGTGTTCAGCATCCAGGCCAGAGCAGAAGTGGGCCTGTTAGTCCCACTGCACAAGGCCCAAATCAGAGAACTGGCTTGACTGTTCAGCTGTACCCAGGCAGTGTGTGTACTGTTCCAAGCAGGTCCCGTTCTCTTCCTGCCTCCAATTATTTCACCTGCAACTTGTCATTTATACCAGCTTTTTCTCTACCCCCTCATCCTATGGTTTTTGAAATTCCTCTGAAGACTGCATGAGCTAAGCTGTAAGGGTCACAGTACTCTAGCCTACTCAGGCTGTGCCAGGAAGAGAGATCTCTCAACCTACTTTGACTCTTAAGAGTCATGTATAAATAGTACCAACTCTAGCAGGAGGGCTGTCACATACTCAGACTTTGCTCGTCTCCGTATCAAAAGATACGTTAGAATGACAAGGAAAATAAGACACAGACCTGGCAGTTCTGCCTTTTAAAGAGCAGCCGCAGCCTGGTCACCTTGAACCACAATTCCAGGGACTGGTTCAGCATGTCCCACCTTGGAAAATGGTGGAACTGGGGCCTCAGAATGTCATGGTCCAATGAAAGTCTGGAAAAGAGGCACCTCAGCAGCCTGTACACACCCAGTCACACCTGTAACGGGAACAGGCCCTACCAACTATGAAGCCATCTCATTAACTTAGACAACTGTACCAGCAATGTGCACACACTTCAGGCCTTTAGTAAACTGTCAACCCAATGATTCAAGAAAAAGCAAATACTTTTTTGAATATAGTCTCAGGAAGAAGAACCTCCACTGCCTGAACCAGCCTGTGTGATGGATGCAACTGACAGTGTTAACTTGACTCGGGCATACCTGGAGTCTGACCATGTATAAAAAATGCTTCTGAATGTTCAGAGTTTTAAGCTAAAAAATCTAGTAGTGGCCAACCTGGAGATTGTTTTTTATCTATGAGGAACATCTGAGCCCCTGGTCTGTCCCATCCTGTGGCATGGAACATAGGCCACACAGGGAATTGAGGCCATTCCTTTTTTGTTAAATGAAGTCTGACAGGTGAAAGGTTGCTCAGAAAAAAAGTGCTAAATAAAAATGCTATACAAACTGCATGCTTTCTGCAAGTGGGCATGGTTATCCTGCTAAGCCCACTGACACTGGACCTTCTCCCCTCTATGTAAGTCCCCAGTAAAACTCCATATCTCATTCACTGGTTCTGAGTCTCTTCTTTGACATCTTGAACCTGGTGCCATTTCCATGGGAGTCGAATTTGACATAACTTACCCCATAGTGAGGAAGGATTTCCGAGTGCTCAGTGTGCTTCAAAACTCACCAAGGCATCGGCTATAGAAGGATGCAGTTGTTCTCTTTACCACTCTCATCCATCTCATCTTTTCCTTAGATGCACAGTCAGTGGAATACCAAGAAAGATGACTAAGAAACACATCGTAGTCAGAAGCAAGAGTAATGCCAGAATAAGCAGTGACCACTTGGAAAGGAAAAGGGAGCATTTTTCTTTCTCCTGTGGGCAGCCCCCAACTTCTGTCATTACTTTCTGGATTCAGGAATGATTTTTAAGCTCATCCTGCCTCTGGAGGACCCATGGGTCCTGAGTGGTAAACACCTTCACTTAATCCTGCAACAAAGCTTTCTCTTGACAAATACGACCTCCATGATCATGAGCTTCTAAGCAATCTGGACAGTGCACACCCTGAAAACCTATGAAAGGGAGATGAGTAGGTCTGAGGGAAACAATTTCCCACTTTTTCCCTTGGCAAATTGAAAACAATTATGATGGCAGACTATAACTCCTCATCATGTGAGTTTACAACCAAGGGTTTTTAATCCTAGCTGTGAGAGCTCCAAGTGAAAACCAGAAGTTACTTCACTGCATCTATCAATGCACAACATTTTGTCTATCATACTGAGGAGTCTTCACTGAAGATTTTCCCATTGAACATATAAAGACAGGAAAGGGTAAAATAGCAACTCTATGAAATCGTTAAATAAGATGTAGAAATGTTCATTTTTGCACATATTTGCATGTATATCTACCCATAAAGCTGACATTTTCATAATAAGTTATATGTCAAGTTAAAAAAAATTTTTTTTCTCAGCTGGGCACGGTGGCTTACACGTGTAATCCCAGCAGTTTTGGAGGCAAGGCAGGTGGATCACCTGAGGTTAGGAGTTCGAAACCAGTCTGGCTAACATGGTGAAACGCTATCTTTACTAAAAATACAAAAAAAAAAAAAAATTAGCTGGGTGTAGTGGCAGACACCTGTAATCCCAGCTACTTGGGAGGCTGAGGCAGGAGAATCACTTGAACCCGGGAGGCGGAGGTTGCAGGTTGCAGTGAGCTGAGATCACGTCAGTGCACTCCAGCCTGGGCAACAGAGTAAGACTCCATCTCAAAAAACAAAAAAAACTTCTTTTATAACAAAGAAAAGACACATATGGTCCAAACATGCCCTGCTGCAGTGGAGTGGGTGTGGCCCTCTCCTGGGAAAGAAGTCAGTGCCCTGGATTATGTGTGGGGGATCCATTGGGACACAAAGAGGGAGTCAGAGTCTTGGCCTAGCAACACTAAGACTTGCAGCAGGCTTCAGAAAGCAGCAGAAATGGCCCATGACACTGAATGCTAGATGGGCCTGTAACAATGAAAGATCTGCCCAGGGATCTTAGCAATCCTGCTAGGAGGCCCTGACTATACTCTGGGTTGGAGACTCCTGGGGTATAGTGGCTGCCAGAGAGCCTCAGCAATCTTGACCACTATGGCTAAGCCAGTCTAAAATAGCTCATCCCTTCTGTTTTACAAAGCAAAATATAGAAAAATAAAGTGAAACAAATGAAGTCAAGAGAATGAAAATGAAATATAAAGATAAATTTAAAGTAATTAAGAAATAGTAAGGACAAACTGAAATAAAGAAAAATAAACAAATGTGATTAAGATCAGTGAAAAATAAAATGAAGATGAAGATAATAAATACAATAAAATCAAGAGAAATGAATAATTTGCAATAAAATAAGAAAATTTTAAGAATTAGAAAAATGAAAAAAGAAATGTGGAGAAAAATAATAGGGGATATGAATGGAAATAAAAGAAACAAAAACATTAAATAAAACATTACAAGCAAGAATTCTAGAAAATTTGAAATGAGAATGTAATGAGAAAAAAGAAAAATAGAAATAAAATTAATAGAAAAAAATGAAAGTAAAGAAAAAATAAAGAAAAAATAAAGATAAACGCAAATGCAAAGGGAAATAAAAGGTTAAAAAGAAAAATAAGATCTGGGAATAATCTACAAAACATTTCACCCAACAATAGCATAATACATAATATTTCTAATTGCGTATGGCACGTGTACTAAGATAGGCAAACTTCTAAGCTAGAATGCAAGTTTTAGCATAAACAAATGGTAATCATAAAAAGTATTTCTGACTACAATGAAATATAACTGGAAATTAAAAACCAAAAGAAAATTAGCATGCCTGCATATATGTGAAAACTTAACAAATTATTTGGCATACTATTTTTCAAGAATTAGAACGTGTAAGTTTCTTTAGATGTTAATGATATTCAAAATGATCTACAAATCAATGAGATCTCTTTCAAAAAAACCAATGGAACTTTTTGAAGCAGTACTAAAATATTCTAAAATGTTTGAATCAATATTTAGCTGTGTCATGCAGGCTGGAGTGCAGTGTCATAATCATGGCTTACTGTAGCCTTGACTTCTCAAGCTCAATTGATGTTTTCACCTCAGCCTTACAAGTAACTGGGACTGCAGGTGCATGCCACCAGGCTCAGCAAGTTTTTGTATTTTTTGTAGAAACAGGGTTTCACCATATTGCCCAGGCTGGTCTCAAACTCCTGGGCTCAAGCAATCCACCTGCCTTGGCTTCCCAAAGTTCTGGGATCACAGGAGTGAGCCACCAAAATATTGCCCTATAATTTCTGTAAACACTCAAAAAAACCACAAGTAGCCAAATAACCTGGAAATAAACAATAAACTCAGAGGTGTAATTCTTTTTTTGTTTAAAAATATGTTGCAAATTTACGGTACTCAAAATACTGTGGTGTTGGCATAAAGACAGAAAAATGTTGAAACAGATAAAAGAAGCCACATGCATATACTAAGCTTATCTTAAATGAGGGTTCCAAATTCTCATGTTGCAGAACTTTCTCCTTCAGCAAAATTGGGTTCTTGTCACATGACTAGGAAAGATTAGGCTCAGGGACACTCTGAAGGATGAGGAGTAGAGTTGATTGGGTTAAAAACCGGAAAAAGAAAAAAAAAAAAAAACCTCAACAAAGTGAGTCGGAGTCCTGTTTACAGGTTCCACCTCCTAGACTGGTGAACACCAGACCATCACACAGAAACTGAAGAGGCCAGGCTGCTCCTCCCTGCACAAGGGGTAAACTTTCCACGACTTCACTCCCTTCCTCCAGTGTGCAGGTGGACATTATTCAGAGAGAATCAGTTAGAAAAAGGCAGGCTTCATCTGGGACCAGCAGTCTGATTTTTTAGCCTTCAGGCTGTTTTAGGCTTGAAGATGGGGTTTCGCCCAGGACCCTTGGCTGTTTTCTAACTCTGTTATTTCCCTCTCTAAAGAAGTACATCTAACTGCTGTTAGAATCAAAATAAAGATGAGGACAAAAAACACTTTTAACTGCTTCCTGCTGACAGGGGGCACTGTTTTGGAAAAATGGCAGTCAGATCTCCCTAAGAGGCCTATCTAAGTGTCCCCTATGAAAGGGGCCATTGTCCAAGGCTGTGGTTGTGTGACTGTTTGAAGTTTGGTAGCCTGAAGGTGGGAAGAATCAAACTGGGTTATTAAAAAGCATGTATTAAAACAAAACAGGGAAGGTGGCAAGGACAGCTCAAAAATTCCAAGGTATTTTACCAGTTCGCATAGGGAGAGGGGGGCCAAAAGCCCAACTGGGGAAAAAAAGAAAAAAAAAAATCTTTTACCCTTTTGCCAGCATGTCAGGCTTCTGGGTTCTTTTGTTCTGACTCCAATCCCAAGCCACTCAGTCTAAGGTTTGGGAAATTAATTCTTCCAAGCTTGGAGGATGCATCTGAGGGGACTGCCCCATAGTATGAAGACATGATTACCTATCTGTAAAGAGAAGACAGAGGAGATAAAAGGAAAAAAGCATGTTTTCAAAGGAGTCCCAAGGGTTCAGGATGCATTTGAAAAGGGTATCGACTGAAGATGAATGAATGGCTACTCATCTAGGAAGAGAGGAGCAGGTGTCCCTGGTTCCTTTTTTGTCCTAGCAAATACCCAGGGTATGTTGACAGAAGAAAGAATGTTCTCTTTTCCCCTTCCATCCTTGTATCCCCAAGTCCCAGTGATTGTGACAGGGTGCCACCCATGGGTGTCCAAGCAGCTTTCACCCCAGTTAACAGGGAGGCCTAGGGGGGTGGAAATATTTGCTCTTACCCTATCTCTCCTGCTGTCTGTGGTTCTGGAGTTGACTAGACCTCATTTATTCCACAGATCGTTGCATGATCTTTATCTATGAAATGGGAGGCTTGGCTTAATCGGCTGGAATTAGTCATGCTCATCTGCACTGTGCCTTTTAACCTCCATTATCATCTGCCTGTGGATTTCTCAGATCCCATATTCTTTCCTAGGGCTTCAACCTGAAGCTTAGAATTGAGGTTGGGACAAAACTATGTCTCAGAGGATTGCATAGACTCCTTATGAGCTGAATGCTAAAATGAAGCTATGGAATTGAGTCCTTTTTCCACAAGGGAGAGAAAAGAATGTCTTTTGACACACCCAGATAACTAGTGGCTGTAGTTATGCTTACTGAGATTGGGATGGGCACCCAATTTATACCCATCACTCTGCAGGATTTGCAGGATAATTGCCCAGAAATAGAATATTAATCCAGATTTTTACATTACCCATCCCTTTTTGTTTCTTCTGAGCTACAGTTGAAGATCACTAGTTGGTTCACAGGAATAAACAGGGTTGATCTAAAATGTAGGCAAAAACTCAAAACTAATGAGTTTAGAATTTAATGACAAATGTATAATAAGTTTTGAAACATAATCTTTATCCAGTCCTCTTTTCTGTTAAAAACAAATCATGATAGGACTAAGTTATTTGTGAAATAAACTTCAGTCTTATACTTGGCCTGATTATTTGCATAAAGTGCAGCAAGTATAATTATTTTTACATAGGTCTTTTACATTGGCTTTGATGGTACTCTGTTCCACAAGAAATTTTAGATAGGACTTTCTAAAGTCAAGCCCAGCCATGGGTTTGTACTATCAAATACTTATGAATTGGGTGATCCTCTCCTCTTGAGGTCCCAAGATAAACTTGGGGCTCCTGGGCCTATCAGAAAGTATCATTCTTTACTTACCACAGATCAGGAACCCTGCACAAGGACTGTATAGATGAGGTGTGAGGCCAGTTTTTCCAACGGGCTTTTATTGGCTCTGCAAGTTGAGCTTGATTCCATAAAGGGAAGCATACCCGATGCAAACAGCCATATTGCCATAGGTTAAGAATACTCACATTATTTTTCAAATTCTGGAGAAGCCAGGCAGAGAGACAAACATGCTCCAAATTTTGTTCACAGGAGTGCACCTTAGTCAAATATTAAAGGCTGCAAATAAGCTCAAAATAAGTTTCCTTGATGCTGGTAAACAATACAATGATCAGTAATGTTACAAGCAAAAGTCAGCAAGATTACTTCAGTTTTCTATTTGTCCAGTCCATTCAGTTAACTCTTGTTTTGTTTAATATTCATGAACATTTTAGCTCTTCATGAGTCCTGTACGTTTTTCCTATATTCCAATGTCACAAGCTCCAAAGTTATCAGAAACATGCATTTGAGAGCACCTGTCAAAGTTCTATAGCTGATTAAAAATGATTTTTTTGAAAAAAATCAAAACAAGACAGCAATTGTCTGTGTATAACAAAATGTCCAGGATAGTTACAGTCAGAAACATGATTGACAAAAAATTTTGGTTATTTCTGTGGTTTACAATAACTTAACAACCTTAATTGTGGTATAGCATATACTTCAGACATTAGAATTTTAGAAATCCCATACAATTTTGGAACATGTATTAGTATTATTCACCACCATATAATCTAAAGAATATTGAACACCATTTTGGCAATTCTCTGTAACTAAACCTGTCATATAATCCTATTTACTTCTCTTGTGGATACTCCAGGAGCCCTCTTTAGCATCCAAAAGCCAGGAATTAGGAAAGACAATTTTGTAACTAGAGTTTGATTTTCAGAAGGATGTTACATGTTAGGGGTTTAAAACACTTGATGTTATGAAATAAAATTTCAGATTACCATAAATTATTTAACCAAAATGATGGCTTAGAAATGTAAAAAGCAAAAACCTTTCATAATTCTTCACAAATTTTGCTAAAGAGCAGATTAGTGCCTTAAGAGTACCTTGTTGTGCTTTTATGTCAATGCTAAATTTATAAAAAACCCTTTTTGAATTTAATTAATGTTCACACACAATTTTTTGGCAACATTTATTTTTACAATCCTTCTACAACTTGTTTGAACTTTTAGCTTTATCTTATGTAATTCAAAACAATTGTTTGACTCTAGGCAATAATTTATATTTCCATGCCTTCTTACAATCTTTTATTTAAAACACATTTGACTGTTCTTACACACCTTGTATGTAAATCTACTTCCAGTGGTTTCAATTACATGTTACAATGGTAACATCTAGCAATTTTTACTTTAATGTAAAACCAGGTAAGTTGTTTTAATTATGTGCTAGGTGCAGCCAAGGGTTTGGCTGCTTTCAGCATAATTAAGGGTGTGGTTAATTCCATTTGTCTTCAGGTCTTACCAATTGTGAAGCAAGGTTGAACTGTTCTAAAAAACCAAAAAAGCAGTTTATAACCTTAAAACATATAGCAAACTTAGTATCTGACCTGCATAATTTAGTTCACCTACTCGTATATTGATGACATTTGTGTTTTGCCAATAATCTTTAAGGCTGTTTTTATTTCTCAAAGAGTAACAGTCATGTGAACTAAAAGGTACACAGCTTTTATCTTCCCTTCAAAAAATATTTTATCCAAATGCTTATGATTTTTTAAATAAATTTATTAGAGCTCTTTTTTGTAGACATCACACACACAACACATATACAACTACACAGACAGGCAGAAGAAAACCCAGTCACCATAAGGTTTTTAATTTGCCAATTTCCTGATTGAATTACTGGCCTCTCATGCATGCATTAGAGTGGCAAGACAAAATAAAGAAAAAGAATTCAGTTGACTGAGAAAAAAACCTTTTCCCAGCAAAACAAGATCCCAGAAGAGAAAAACATAAAGGTTTTTAAAATATACCTATAATTTGGATATCCACTTTTAATTAAGTTGAGCACTCTTTAAGAAAATCCTGTTAAATTCCTTATTACCTGACTCTAGCAGTGCCAAGCAGCCAGTATTTCTGGCTTTCAAACTTTATCAAAGGTAACTTACCAGGTGCTCAGTGGAAAAAAAATTGAGGCAGTTTGTGAAGGGGAAGAGAATCTGCAAATGGCAAAAGTTACATGCTGATAGGAAACCGGAAGGGACTCATTCCTTAAATGGCAGAGACCAAAACAAAACATTGCCACGTGGTTACAGGTCATGCTCCTGAAAACATAAAACAAGATAGAGGCCTACAGCAAAATTTCCTAACAACCATAGAGAATGACGTACAAAGCACACCAGATTGGCCATAGCTCAAGACCAACCTCACAAATACCCTTTCACTTAAAACTGCAAAAAATATAAGCAGTGATTGTTGAGGTCCTAGCCCAGCAAAACTTTTTCTAAGAAAAAGAAGAAAAAGCCTGTTGCTTAAAAGTAAACTGCTGAGAGTGTGAATAAAAGGGGGGAAAAAAAGGGCAGGGAAGAAAATTTTCATTCTTAGGCAAATGGATTCCTTCAACAGAGGAAAAAGCTTAATTGTTGTTGGATGAGGCTGGATCCCTTGGCCGGTGAAGGGGAAGACACCATGAATGCCTGGCATTTTCCAGCCCAGAGGAGACAGGGATGAGGAGCCGCCATTCACCTGTCTATCCCACATGTGCCTGGGGCTGTTGGGGTGGGGTGGTGCACAGTTTCCTCTACCCTTGGAGAAGTCCAAGGATGAAAATGCTTACAAGCAAAGGAGAAAAAGATTTTTGGTTTACATCTTACCCTTCCTCAAGCCCCACATCTAGACACCAAAATATTGTAGAACTTTTTCCTTCATCTAAAACTAGAATCTTATCACATGAACAGGAATGAATGAGCTAACAGTCACACTGAAGGGTGAGGAGTAAAGTTTATTGGGCAAAAAGGAAAAAGAAAAAAAAACTGTCAGCAAAATGAGAGACACTCCTGTTAACAGGCCCCCTCCTCACATATTGACAAACAGCAGGTCACCACATAGCAACTGAAGAGTCCAGGCTCCTCCCTTGCCAAAAGGTGTGAATTTCTATGGCTCCAACTTCTTTTCCCAGTGCACAAGTGGAAATTATTCAGAGAGAAACAATCAGGAAAGGGTGGGCTTCATCTGAAACCAGCAGTCCAGTTTTTCAGCCTTCTTACTGTTTTAGGCTTGAAGGTAGAGTTTCGCCCAGGACCGTTGACTGTCCCCTGTCTCTATCACTCAAAATGAGAAAGGAACAGTCTTTTTAACAAATGGGTTGGAGAATACTGAACGTCCAAATGATAAAAAATAAAGGTAAACCTTACCACAAGTGTGAACTTAGAATGAAGTAAGACTTATTTTTTATAGCTATGGTAAATAATATTTTCTTGAATTTTTTTTCAGATGGCTTATTCTTGTCATGTAAAAATGCTCCTACTAATTTTTGTATGTTAATTTGGTGTTCTGCCGCTTTACTGAATTTCTTTATTAATTCTAAAGATTTTTAGTGTAGTATTTAACTTTTGCTATATAGACAATTACGTGATCTGCAGAGACAATTTGACTTTCTCCTTTTTTATTTGGATGTCTTTTATTTCTTTGTCTTGCATAAATGATCTGACTGGGACTTCCAGTACTCTATTGAATAAAAGTGGTAAAAGTAGACATCATTGTCCTGTGGTTTGGTGATGCATGATTCAGCACGCCTGTGAGGCTGGCACTCCCCTACTGGAACACAATCTTCAGGTGGGATTGGGCATCTTATACATAGATCTTGCCCATCGTTAAGGCTGTGACTCCTCTGCTTTGACCCAACTCACAGGAGGTGTTGACGAAGCCAGGACTTGTGTTGGACTGTAAAACTTATTTCTGAGTTTTTCCTAGTGTGTGATTAGGCCATAAAAGCCCAACTCCTGAATAATTTGACTCTTCTTTTTAGGCCATGACCACAGATGAAATTGTGACATATGTGGACCATACACCTAAGCAAAAGTGCCTGGGCTGGCCTACAAAGGGCATTTTACAAATCACTGGGACCAGCACCCAAGTGATGACAATTCTTTGCCTGATCTCTGCCTATAAAAAGCATTGCAGCTGACTGGGCGTGGTGGCTCATGCCTGTAATCTGAGCACTTTGGGAGGCCAAGGCAGGTGGATGACCTGAGGTCAGGAGGTCAGGACCAACCTGGTCAACATGGTGAAACCCCATCTCTACTAAAAACACAAAAAATTAGCTAGGCGTGGTGGTGGGCACCTGTAATCTCAGTTACTCCAGAGGCTGAGGCAGGAGAATCGCTTGAACCCAGGAGGCGGAGGTTTGCAGTGAGCCAAGATTGCACCATTTGCACTCCAGCCTGACAACAAGAGTGAAACTCCATCTCAAAAAAAGAAAAAGAAGAAAAATCACTGTGGCTTATATCTAGGTCCATCATGTAAGTGATGTGACTCCCTTCTATTGCCTTGGCCCTGCACTTAATGGTGCATTGTAACGCATAACGGTACTGCACCCAGGTGATATAACTGCATTTTGGGTTGTGCCAACAGGAAGCTTTGTAGCATATCACTTGACTCAGCACCCGGGTGATGTTTCTCCTCTCTTGCCTTGCCCTGACCACAGGGGAGATTGTGACATATTGCTAAACCCAGTGCCAAAGTGAGGTCACTTTCATACCTTGGTTTTGCACATAGCTGCCATTGTGACGCATGTCTAGGCCAATTGGCCAGGTGAAGTCAGTGTCCGCACCTTACTAAGACCTGCCCACAGGGGGAGTTTTGATACATCACTAAAACCAGCATCCAGGTCATGTGACGCTTCTTCCAGGGTCCTGCCCACAAGAAAGTTTGTGACATCTCGCTGGACCAGCACCCACACAGATGATGTGACCTTCCTGCTTGTTCTCTGTCCACAGGTGATATTGTGCCATATATCTGAGACCAGATAAGAGAACTAATCCTGACTCTTAAACCTGGAGCCAGGTCATATGCAAGATGGTGACTCCCATTCCTGGAACTTTCCACCAGTGTTATTGTGACATATACCTTTGCCCAGCTCCTGAGTGATTTAATAATCCTGCCTAGGTGTAGCCCACAAATGAGATTTGGAAATTTACCTCACCTGAGCATCTTGGTGATTTGACTCTCCTGTCTTAACAATATCCTCAGGAAGAATTGTAATATGTCTCTGGACGTACCATCTAGGTTACCTGACTCTCCTCTGCTGCCTGGACCCTGCTTGCAGTAGGGATTATAGCATTTATAAGCACTGCATCCAAATGATACGACTCTCTTGCCTGGTTCTTTCAACAGGAGACATTGTGACATATCTCTGGGCCCATCATTTAGGTGATATGAGCCTCCTCTTCTATCTGGACACTGCCCACAATGGGCATTATGCCATACATCTGGATGTAACCCCCAAGTTATGCAACTTTTCTGCCAGGAACATGCCTATATGGAGAATACTGGAAAATTTCAGGCTCAGCATTTATGTTATTTGGCTGTCATTCCTGTTTCATTACCATAGAGAAAATTGTACAGATACCTAGGCACAGCTCAGAGGCATGATAATGACTCTCATATGTAGATCCCACAAATAGGAGTAATTTTGACTCTCATAACTTACTTTAGAAACACAAGTGATTAAATCTCTTTCTGGTTAAGAAAAAAAAATAAAAAAAGACAAAAGTTTATAGCAGCCTCAGATGTTTTAGAAAGCCCTTGGCTTGTACAGGGCGTGTCATAACAGAACCCAGCAGAAAGGTGAAATTGTGAGTCTCATATGCACATCCAGCTGACAATAAGGACTGTCACCGTCTCGCATATATGAAGCCAACCGTCACTCATGAAAACAGGACATGTGTGGTATTGTAAATCTTATCCTGGGAATATTCTGCCAGTGTGATTGTCGTATAAATCTTTGCCGAGCACTTGTGTGATTTGACTCTCCAGACTGGTTCCAGCCCACATATGTTATTGTGATCTCTACCTGGGCCAACCTCTAGGTGATGTGACTCTCTTGTCTGGGCCCTGCTTTCAGTAAGAATCATGACATATCACTAGATCCAGCACCCGGTCATGTTACATTTTCTCCTGAGCCGTGCCCGCAGAAATCATTGTGACATATCACTGCGTCAACCACTTAGGTGATGTAATTCTCCATATCACTGTGTCAACCACTTAAGTGATGTAATTCTCCTCATTAGAATGAGCCCTGCACCCAGTGGGGGATAGTAACATATGGTTGGGCCAGGCACACAGGTATGCTTTTGCTAGGTCCATGTCCTAAAGAGGGCATTGTGACAAATCTCTGAACCTATCACCTAGATGATGTTGCTCTCCTGCTTCGGTCCTGCTTACCTGGATAGTGACATATTGCTAGGCCAGGCACACAGTTGATGGTACTCTTTTGCCAGGGTCATGCCTCAAGGAGGACATTGTAACATATCTCTGGGCCTATCACGTAGGTGATGTGACTCCCTGCTCAAGCCCTGTCCACATGGAACATTGTGACATAAGGGTAGAACCTGCGCCTATTTGTTACAAGTCTCTTGCCTGGGGCCTGTCCTAAGAGAGCCTTGTTACACATCTCAGGACCCAGCATCAAGATCATGTGATCATGTGGCTCTTCTGCCTGCTTTCACCTCTCATGTTAGATTGTGTTATATACCTAGGGAAGCACCTAGGTGAAATGACTCTTCTCTTCTGCCTGAGCCCTGCCTACTTGGGACATTGGGCCATATATCTGAGCCCGTGTCCTAAGTGATGTGACTCTTTTCTTCTGCCTGAGCCTTTACAATGGGGTGATGTGACATATTGCTAAGCCCAATACTTAGGTAATATGACTCTTCTTTTTGTCTTGAACCATGCCCGTGAAAAGGAATTTTTGACGTATTGCAGGGCCCAGCACCCAGAGGATGTTCCTCGTCTGCCTGGGTCCTGCTTAAAGAGAGAATTATGGCATATTGCTGGGCCCCTCACCTGATGGTGTAAGTCTCCTGCCTGTGCCACAGAAAGAGAAAGTATTTTTACATATCTTGGGCCCACTCTGTCGGTGTTTTCACTTTCATCATTTGTCTGGGTTTTTTTTTTTTTTTTTCCACATTTGGGATTGTGCCATATTGCTGGGTCCAGCACCCAGTTAATGTAACCCTCATTTCTAGACCCCGCCTAGAGAGGGCACTGTGACATATTGTTTGCCACAGCACCTAAGTTGTGCTACCCTCTTGCCACTTTTTTTTTTCTACAAATGGAATTATGAAATTTACATTGCTTCAGTTCACAGGCATGATGATCAAACTTAAATTGGAATTCCAGCAAGAGTAGATCTTTTGCCTCTCATCACTATGCGTAGGGCAATAGGTAAGGTTATGAGTTGCATACTGTAGAAAGCTCACAGAAGGTTGCAACACTAACTCATATTCTAAAATCTCCTTGGATGGTACACAGAGTTTCATAAGAGGGCCCAGCAAAAGGTTAAGATCATGACTGTTTATTACACATGCAGGTGAGAGCAAAAGTCACCATCCCACATTTACAAAGCCCACCGTTGAAGTACTGAATCTAACAAGTAAATAAAGTACAAATATAATATTGTGATTTTCATACGTGGATCTTACTACAGGTGAGATGGTGACTTGTTTCTGTACCCAGATCACAGGCATAATAATGGGTTTCCTCTCTGAACCCAGCCTATAGGAGAGGTGTCGACTAATTGGGTTTAGGGCAATATGTAAGTTTGCAAGTCAATGTGAGCATGTAGGCCTCAGAGTGGTTTGCAACTCTTATGCATGTTGTATAAAGCTTTCAGATGTTGTAGAGTGTGTCGTACAATGACCCAGAAAACACGTGAGATTGTAACTCTTATATACACACTAAGCTAACAGTTAAAGATGTCACCCTAAGAGATGAGGAGATTGTGTCATATCACTAGGCCTAGTACCCCAGTGTTGAGACTTTTTGGCTTAAACTACAGGTGCATTGGGATATATCGCTGGGTCAGAATCATAATAATGTGACTCTTCTGCTTGGACCCAGCCAACAGGGGATACTGTCACATATCTCTGGGCCTTCAGCTAGGCGATGTGTCTCTCTTGCCAGTGCCCTGCTCACAGGGGACACATATCTCTAGATATGGCATGTAGGTAATGTGACTATCCTCTCCTGCCTGGATCCTGCCCACTGAAGAAGTTGTGACATACTGCTGAGTGCGAAACCTAGGTGACATCACTCTCTTTATCCTGGACTCTTCCAGGAGAGGGAATTACAACATATTGCTGAGCCCAGCACCTAGGGAATGTGACTATCCTCTATTTTTTCAACCCTGCATACAGTGGGCATGATGACATATTATTTGGGACTGTCCCCAACTGATATGACTCTTCTGACTGGGTCCTGTCTATAAAGGAGATTATACTGTATCCCTGGCTCAGTACCCAGATGATGTGACTCTTCTGTCTTGTCTCTGTCCAAAGGTGAAATTGTGACATATACCTGGATTCAGCTCATATGCACAATCATAACTCTCATACCTAGACCCAGCCAGGGGCAATATTTCAACTCTTACAGCCAGTCTTACGGCCATGGGTAAAGTCCTAGATCTCCCACCTGTAAGAATTCACAGAAAAGTGTGCTGCTCAGGTATAGCATGTAAAGCCTGAGTGGTACGAAGAGTGTCGTAACAGGCACCAGCAACCAGGTGCTATTGTGACTCTTGGATGCACACCCAGCTGACACAATTATCATTCTCACATGTAAAGAGAGCCTACACATGAGATACTAAATCTCACACACATAAGCAGTTGAAGCTTGAAATTGTTACTCTCATACATGAATCTGATCCACACGGGGTTTAGTGATGTTTGAACAATGATTTAGCACACCTGTGGTGCTTTGACTCTCTTACTGGAACACAATCTTCAAGTGGGATTGGGACTCTTATACATGAATCTTGCCCATTGTTGAGACTGTGACTCCTGTACTTCGACCCAACTCATAGGAGGTGTTGACTTTTCATGCGCGAAGCCAGGACTTGTGTGACACTATGAAACTTATTTTTGAACATTTTCAAGTGTGTGATTGGGAAGTATGACTTTGCCCAGCATCTGAGTGTTTGGACTCTCCTTTCTAGGCCTAGAGCACAGTTGAAATTGTGACATACGTGGGCCAAGCACCTAAGCAATGTATAACACCTTCTTTGGCAATGCGACAAAGGGCACTTTTACATATCACTGGGACCAGCACCCAGCTGATGTGAAATCTTGGCCTGAACTCTGCCTACAGAGCATTGTGGCTTTTATCTAGATTCATCATGTAAGTGATGTGACTTCCTTCTACTGCCTTGGCCTTGCACTTATGGTGCATTGTGACACGTAACTGGGTACTGCACCCAGGTGATGTGACTCTTTTTTTTTGGGGGGGTGGTCTGTCAATAGGAAGCTTTGTAACGTATCACTTGGCTCAGCACCTAGGTGAAGTTTCTTCTCTCTCGCCTTGGCCCTGACCACCAGAGAGATTGTGACATATTGCTGAACCCAGCACCAAGGTGAAGTCCCTCTCCTGCCTTTGTTCTGCACATAGGGGCCATTGTGACATATCCAGACCAATTGCCAAGGTGAAGTTTGACTCCTCTCCTGCCTAAGCCCTGCCCACAGGGGGGATTTAGATATATCACTGAAACCAGCATACAGGTGATGTGACTCTTCTTCCAGAGTCCTGCCCACAAGGAGGATTGTGGCATTTCACTGGAACAGCACCCACTCAGCTGATGTGACTTTCCTTTCTTCTGTCTGCCCACCGGTAATATTGTGCCATATACCAGAGACCAGATCAAAGGCCTAATAATGACTCTTGTACCTGGAGCCAGGACATGTGCAGGATGGTGACTCTCATCCCTGAACCTTTCCACCGGTATTATTGACATATACCTGTGCCCAACTCCTGAGTGATTTAATAATCCTGCCTAGTTATAGCCCACAGATGACATATTGACATATACCTGGGCCAAGAACCTTGGTGATTTGACTCTCATATCTTAACAGTGTCCTCAGAAGGGATTGTCACATATCTCTGGACGCATCATCTAGGTTATGTGACTCTCCTGTCCTGCCTGAACCCTGCTTCCAGTGAAGAGTGTAGCATTTCTAAGCACTGCATCCAAAGGACGTGACTCTCTTGCCTGGGCCCTTTTAACAGGAGTTATTGTGACATATCTCTGGGCCCATCATTTAGGTGATATGACTCTCCTCTCCTGCCTGGACATTCTCCACAAGGGGCATTATGCCATAGAGCTGGGTCTAGCACCCAAGTTTTGTGACTGTTCTGTTAGGGCCCTGCCTGCAAAGAGAATGTTGGAATATTTCTGGCTTAGACTTAGGTGATGTGGTTGTCCTGCCTGTTTAATAACTACAGAGGAGATGGTGACACATACCTAGGCACAGCTAACGGGCATGATAATGACTCAGATGCGGACCCAGCTAATAGGAAAAATTTTGACTCTTATAACTAGGTTTAGGGACATGAGTGATGTAAAGGGGTCTCCTTCTGGTAAAAAGGTCGCAGAAGATTACAACACTCGCACATACTTTATAACGCTCTTGGGTTGTATAGAGAGTGTCATAACAGGGTCTAGCACATGGAGAAAATTGTGAGTCTCATATGCACACCAGCTGACAGTAAGGACTTTCACCATCACAGATGGATGAAGGCAACTGTCCTACATGAAAACAGAATGTGTGTGGTATTGTAAATCTAATCCCTAAAACTTTATTTCATCGTGATAATCATGTGATATAAATCTTTGCCTAGCACCTGTGAGATTTCACTCTTCAGACTGGTTCCAGCCTACATATGGGATTTTCATATCTACCTGGGCCAACCTTGAAGTGTTAAGGAACTCTTCTGCCTGGGGCCTGCTCTCAGTAAGAATTGTGACATCACTGGATCCAGCACCCAGCTGCGCCATTCCCACAGACATCATCATGACATGTCACTGTGTCAGTCACTTAGAAGACGTAACTCTCCTCTCTGGAACGGGCCCTGCACAGAGCAGGATAGTGACATATTCCTAGGCCAGGCACACAGGTGATGATACTCTTGCCAGGGCCATGCCCAAAAGAGAACATTTTGACATATCAGAGGGCTCATCATGTAGGTGATATGGCTCTTCTTCTTGGGACCTGCCCACTTGAATAGTGACATATTGCTAGGCCAGGCACAAAGGTGATGGTACTCTCCTGCCAGGGCCATGCTCTAAGGAAGGCTTTGTGATATATCTCTGGGCCTGTCACCTAGGTGATGTGACTTCCTGCTTGGCCCTGCCCACATCGAGCATTGTGACATAAGCGTGGAACCTGCACCTAGGTGATGTAACGCTCTTGCTTGGGTCCTTTTCTAAGGGAGACTTGTGAATATCTCTGGACCCAGGACCAGTTGATGTGGCTCTTCAGCCTGGGTTCTGCCCACCTATGAAATCGTGACATATACTTAAAGGGGCACCTACATGATATGACTCTCTTCTTCTGCCTGAGCCCTGCCTACTGGTGACATTGGACCATATCTCTGAGCCCCTGACCTAAGTGATGGGACTCTCTTCTTCTGTCTGGGCCTTTATACTGGGAAGATTGTGACATATCAATAAGCCCAGCCTTCGGTATTGTGATTCTCGTCTTGTTGCTGAACAACACCCATGAACAGGACTTTTGCCGTATTTCAGGGCCCAGCACCCAGTTGATGTTACTCTTCTGCATAAAGAGGGAATTATGCGTAAAGAGGTCATGCATAAAGAGGGAGTTACAGCATATTGCTTGGCCCAGCACCCTAATGATGTGACTCTCCTGTCTGTGTCAGAGCCACAGAAGGTATTTCAGCATATCTTTGGCCCATTTTGTAGGTGTTTTGGCTCTCATCACTTTGCTGGGTTTCTTCCACGTGTGGTTGTATCATATTGCTGGCTCCAGCCATCAGTTAATGTGAGCCTCTTTCCTAGGCCCCGCCTAGAGAGAACATTGTGACATATTCCTTGGCAAAGCACCTAAGTGATGTTAACATTCTGCATAGTTTTTTGCCCACAAATGGGATTATGACATATACCTTTCTTCAGTTCAAAAGCATGATTATCAAGCTTATATTGGGATTCAGCCAATAGGAGATATTTTGCCTCTTACCACCAGGTTTATATCAATAGGTAAGGTCCTTCATTGCATAGTTGTACCAAGCTCACAGAACTTTACAACACTAACTCATATGATAAAAGCTTTTTGGGTGGTACAGAGCGTTTCATAACAGGGCCCAGCAAAAAGTTAAGATTGTGACTCTCAACTACACACTCAGGTGAAAGTAAAAGTTGTTACCATCCTACATTTACAAAGCCCGTCGTTGAGGCCCTGAGTCTAACATGTGAAGACAGCACAAAGTTGGAGTTGTGACTTTCATAAGTGATTCTGGTCACAGTTGGGATGGTGACTCATTTCTGGACCCAGCTCACAGGCATAATAATGGTCTCATCCCTGAAGCCAGCCTATAGGAGAGACGTTGACTGTCATACCTGGGTTTAGGGTATCTGTCCACCTCATAGGTTATGTAACTCTCCTCTCTGGAATGGGCCCTGCACAAAGGAAGGATAGTGACATATTGCAAGGCCAGACACACAGGCAAGAGTACTCTTTTGCCAGAGCCATGCCCAAAGGAGGACATTGTGACATATCTCTGGGCATTTCACCTAGGTTATATGACTCTCCTGCTTAGGCCCTGCCAACCTGGAGAGTAACATATTTCTAGGACAGGCACACAGGTGATGGTACTCTTTTACCAGGGCTATGCTTCATGGAGGACATTGTGACATATCTCTGGGCCTATCACCTAGATGAAGTGACTCCCTCCTTGGGCCCTACCTACATGGATCACTGTGGCATGAGCAGAGAACCTGTACCTAGATGATGTAACTCTCTTGGCTGGGTGCTGTCCTAAGAGAGCCTTGTGACCTGTCTCAGGACCCAGCACCCAAGTGATGTGGCTCTTCTGTCTGGTCTCTGCCCACTTGTTACATTGTGACATATTCCTAGGGAAGCACCTATGTGATAGAACTCTCCTCGTCTGCCTGAGCCCTGCCTGCTGGGGACATTGGGACATACCTCTGAGCCCATGACCTAGATGATGTGACCCTCTTTTTCTGCCTGAACCTTCACAATAGGAGCCCAGAACTCAGAATATGTTATTCTCCTCTTTTTCCTGAACCATGCCCACAAAAAAAGGAATTTTGACCTATTGCAAGGCCCAGCATCCAGATGATGTTACTCTTCTTCCTGGGTTCTGCATAAAGAGGAAATTATGGCATATTGCATATTGCTTGGTCCAGCATTCTTATGATGTGACTCTCCTGCCTGTGCTGGCGCCACCGAATGTAT
The DNA here is from genome assembly GCF_003255815.1 of Theropithecus gelada. Classification (NCBI taxonomy): domain Eukaryota; kingdom Metazoa; phylum Chordata; class Mammalia; order Primates; family Cercopithecidae; genus Theropithecus; species Theropithecus gelada. The sequence continues at coordinate 55,204,358 of NC_037670.1, read as the reverse complement.
TTTGACATATCTCGGGCCCATTATGTAGGTGTTTTGGCTCTTATAACTTGGCTGGGTTTTTCCACGTGAGATGGTGTCATATTGCTGGATCCAGCACCCAGTTAATGTGGCCCAATTTCCTATACCCTGCCTAGAGAAAGCATTGTGACATGCTGCTTGGCACAGCACCTAAGTGATGTTACCCTCCTGCCTAGTTTTTTGCCCACAAATGGGATTATGACATATACCTGACTTCAGTTCACAGGCATGATGATCAAACTTATATTGGGATTCAGCAAATAGGAGATATTTTGCCTCTCATCATTACGTTTAGAGCAATAGGTAAGGTCCTGGGTTGCATATTTGTACCAAGGTCACAGAAGCTTACAACGCTAGCTTACATTGTATCAACTCTTTGGTGGTAGAGAGTTTCTTAACAGTGTCCAGCAAAAAGTTCAGATTGGAACTCTCGATTACACACACCCAGGTGAAATTAAAAATTGTCACCATCCCACGTTTACAGTGCCCACTGTTGAGGTCCTGAGTCTACCAAGGGAATACAGCACAGAGTTGGAATTGTGACTTTTATATGTGGATCTGGCCACAGGTGGGATGGTGATGCAGTTCTGGACCCAGCCCACAGGCGTAATAATGGGTCTTCTCCCTTAACCTTGCCTATAGGAGAGATGCTGACTATCAAACCTGGGTTTAGGGCAACGTGTAAAATTGTGAGTCCATTTGAGCACATGGGCCTCAGAGAGGTCTGCAACTCTCATGCAGGTTTTATAAAGCCCTCAGATGTCATAGAGAGGGTTATACATTGGCCCTGCACACATGTGAGATTGTGACTCTAATACACACACTCAGCTAAAAGTTAAAGTTGTCACCCTCAAAGATGATGAGGTTGTATCATATCACTGGGCCTAGTACCCAGGTGTTGAGACTTCATTCCTCAAATTCCTTTCCATGAGTGCATTGTTACATATCACTGGGTCAGAATCACAGTAGTGCGACTCTTCTGCCTGGGCCCTGTCAGCAGGGGATATTATCACATATATCTGGGCCTGTCAGCTAGGTGATGTGTCTCTCCAGCTTGTGCCCTGCCCCCAGAGGACATTTGGAAATATCATTGAAACGAGCGTCTAGGTGATGTAACTCTCCTCTCCTGCCTGGGTCCTGCCTACGAAAGGAATTGTGACATATGGCTGGGTGCAAAACCTAGGCTGTATATGTCTCCTCTCTATTCTGCACTCCGCCACGAGAGGGGATTATTACATATTTATGAGCCCAGCAACTAGGTAGTGTGATTCTTCTCTTTTTCTTAAACCCTTTCTATAATGGGATTAGTGACATACTACTTGAGACTTTAGCTGGGTGGTGTGACTCTTCTGCCTTGTCCCTGCCCACAGGAGAAATTGTGCCATATACCTGGGTCCAGCTCACATGCACAATAATAACTCTTATTCCTGGACCCAGCCCGTAGAGATATTTTGACTCTCATAGCCAGTCTTACGGCCAAGGGTAAAATCCTGGTTCTTCCATTTGTATAAACTTCACAGAGGATTATGACACTTAGACATATTATATAAAGCCTGAGTGGTACAAAGAGTGTCATAACAGGGCCCAGCAACCAGGTGAGATTGTGACTCTTGGATGCACATCCAACTGACACAATTGTCATTCTCACACATAAACAGAGCCTATGAGTGAGGTACTAAATCTCACACATAAAAAGCAGTCGAAGGCTGAAATTGTTACTCTCATACATGGATCTGACCCACAGTTGGTTTGGTGACGTCTGAACTATGATTCAGCACACCTGTGAGGCTGTGACTCTTCTACTGGAACACAATCTTCAACTGGGATTGAGGCTCTTACACATGGATCTTTCCCATTGTTGAGACTGTGACTCCTGTGTGTCTACCAAACTCACAGGAGGTGTTGACTCTCGTACCCGAAGCCAAGACCTGTGTGGGACTGTGAAACTTATTTCTTTACCTTTCTGAGTGTGTGACTGGGACATATAACTTTGCCCAGCCCCTGAGTGATTTGACTCTCCTTCCTAAACCGAGACCACAGGTGAAATTGTGTGATGCATGGAACAAGCACCTAAGCAATATAAAACTCCTTCTTAGGTTCTACCTACAAAGAGAAATTTTACATATCACTGGGACCAGCACCCAGGTGATGTGAATTTTCTGCCTGAACCCTGCCTTCAAGGAGCATTGTGGCTTATCTCTAGGTCCATCACGTAAGTGATGTGACTCCCTTCTACTGCCTTGTCCCTGAACTTGTGGTGCATCGTGACACATAACTGGGTACTGCACCCAGGTGACATGACTCTCCTTTTTGAGCGCTGCCAACAGGAAGCTTTGTAGCATATCACTTGGCTCAGCACCTAAGTGATGTTTCTCCTCTCTTGCCTGGGCCTTGACCACAGGGGAGATTTTGACATATTGCTCAGCCCAGCACCAATGTGAGGTCACTCTCCTGCCTTCGTACTGCACATAAAAGCCATTGTGACATATATCTAGGCCAATTGCCTAGGTGAAGTGAGTCCCCTCCCTTGCCTAAGCCCTGTGCAAAGGGGGGACTTAGATATATCCCTGAAACCAGCATCCAGGTGATGTGACTCTTCTGCCAGGTTCCTGCCCACAAAGAGGATTGTGACATCTCACTGGACCCACATCCACCCAGGCGATGTGGCTTTTCTACCCTCTCCCTACCCACAGGTGATATTATGCCATATACCTGGGACCAGTCCTCTTATACCTGAAGCCGCCAGGACATGTTCAGAATGGTGACTCTCGTCTCTGGACCTTTCCACAGGTGTTTTTGTGACATATACCTTTGCCCAGCTCCTGAGTGATTTAATAATACTTTCTAGGTCTAGTTCACACATGAGATTTTGACATATACCAGGGCCAGGCTCCTTAGTGATTTGACTCTCTTAACAGTGTCCTCGGGGGGGATTGTAGCATATCTTTATACCATCATCTAGGTTACATGATTCTCCTCTCCTGCCTGAACCCTGCTTCCTGTGGAGATTGTAGCATTTCTAAGCACTGCTTCAAAATGATATGACTCTCTTGCCTGAACCCTGTCCACACAAAGCATTGTGACATATCTCTGGGCCCATCATTTAGGTGATATGAATCCCCTCCCTTGCCTGGACACTGCCCACAAGAGGCATTGTGCCTCAGAGCTGGGCCTAGCACCCATGTTACGTGAATTTTCTGCCAGGGCCTTGCCTACAAGGGTAATATTGGAATATTTCTGGCCCAGCATTTAGGTGATGTGGCTGTCCTGTCTGTCCCAAAACCACAGAGGGGATTGTGACATATACCTAGGCACATCCACAGGCATGATAATGACTCTCATATGTGGACCCAGCCAGTAGGAAGGAGTGATGTCCTGGATCTTTTTCTGCTAAAAAGTTCACAGAAGCCTACAACACCCACACATATTTATAAAGCTTTTGGATTGTATAGAGAGTGTCACAAGAGGGCCCAGCACACAGGTGAAATTGTGAGTCTCATTTGCACACCCAGCTGACAGTAAAGACTGTCACTCTGTCACGTAAATGAAGCCAACTGTCATACATAAAAACAGGACATATGTGCTATAGTAAACCTCATTCCTGGAATTTTCTGCCAGTGTGATTATCATATAAGTTTTTGCCAAGCGCTTGTGTGATTTGACTCAAAAAGCTAGTTCCACCCCACATATGGTATTGTGAAATTTACTGGGCCAACCTCTACGTCATGTAACATTTTTGCTGGCCCCTTCTCTCAGTAAAGATTGTGACATATCACTGGATCCAGCACCCAGGTGATGTTACATTCTTGCCTGCACCATGATGACAGAAATCATTGTGACATATCACTGTGTCCACCACTTAGGTGATGTAAGTCTCCTCTCTTGAATAAGCCCTGCACACAGGGAGAATAATGACATGTGTCTAGGCCAGGCAGAGAGGTGATGGTACTCTTTTGCCTGGGCCATTCCCCAAGGAGGGTATTGTGACATATCTCTGAGCATATTACCTAGGTGATGTGACCCCCTGCTTGGGCTCTGTCCACATGGAGCATTGTGACATAAGGGTGGAAGCTGCACTTAGGTGATGTAACTCTCTTGCCTGGGTCTTGTCCTAAGGTAGCCCGTGACATATCCAAGACCCAGCACCCAGGTGATGTGGCGCTTCTGCCTAGTTTCTGCCCACATGTGACACTGTGATATATACCTCGAGAAGCATGTAGGTGATATGACCTTCCTTTTCTGCCTGAGCCCTGCCTATTGGGGACATTGGGACATATCTCTAAGCCCATGACCTAAGTGATGTGACTCTCTTCTTCCACCTGGGCCTTTACAATGGAGGGATTGGGACACATTGCTGAGCAGCACTTAGGTGATGTGACTCTCCTCTTTCCTGAACCAGGCCCACAAAAAGGGAATTTTAACGTATTGCTGGGCCCAGCACCCAGATGATGTCATTCTTCTGCCTGGGTCCTGCATAAAGAGGGAATTATGACATATTGCTGGTCCCAGCACCCTGATGATGTGACTTTCCTGAATGTGCCAGAGCCACAGAAGGTATTTTGACATATCTTGGGCCCATTCTGTAGGTGTTTTATCTTTTATCTCTTGGCTAGGTTTTTTTCCACATGTGGAATTGTGTCCTATTGCTAGGTCCAGCACCAAGATAACGTTACCCTCCTTCCGAGGGCCTGCCTAGAGAGGGCATTGTAACATGTTGCTTGGCACAGCACCTAAAGGATATTACGCCCCTGCCTAGTTTTTTGCCCACAAGTGGGATTATGACATATACCACGCTTCAGTTCTCAGGCTTGATAATTAAGTTTATACTGCAATTCAACCAATAGGAGATATTTGCCTCTCATAGCTAGGCTTAGGACAATAGGTAAGGTTCTGAGTTTGCATATTTGTACAAAGCTCACATAGTTTAAAGCATGAGCGTGTATTGTATAAACTTTTTGGGTGGTACAGAGAGTTTCATAACAGGGCCCAGCTGAATGTTAAGATTGTGGGTTTCACCACCTCTTATGATGGCGCTTGTCTTTCATGTGCATCTGATTCACATCTTTAACAGCTGTGTTCAGAGCTCCTGCTTCCTTTCAGTACAGAAAGTGCATTCCTCCCAGGAGCCCAGGCTTTACTCACCTCCTCTGTGAGGCTAAAGGCGAAAGTACTGCAGAGCTCAGAAGTTGCTTTTTAGAGAGGGTTTATATGCACAAAACTGAGTCTTGGTGTGTGGATTGGTCTGAATTACATTTTGAATTTATTTTCTCTCCCAATGCTTGTAAATCTGGTCTTTGTAAAATAGTATCTGTACCTTTTTTGGTGGTGGCCATTCATTCCAGAAAGTCTGTATTGCTTTCCATGTGGATTTTCCAAGTTGCTACTGCTTGCTTTGGGTGTAATGCTCTAACATATGAAGGTGAACTTTTGTTATTGGTGACCTGGTGTTGTGTTTTTAACTAACTTCAATTCTCACAGTATTAATCATAATTCCAAGAAGACTATGTTATGATAATATTTATAGACTTTGAAAATCTGACACAAAGTCCCCTGTTTCAGCAGCAAGTAAACATTAATTTTTTAGGTTAGTGTTTTTAGAAACTTGTGCTAAACAACAATCTGATTATTGTTGTTGGACTATAACCCATGTATTAGTATAGCAGCTGTCCACTCTCAGTTTTGTGTATATATAAACGTATCTTTATGTAATAATTTTATCTATAACTTTAAGATTTTTTTTTTTTTTTTTTTTTTTTTTTTTTTTTTTTTTTTTTTTTTTTGAGGTGGAGTCTCGCTCTGTCGCCCAGGCTGGAGTGCAGTGGCCGGATCTCAGCTCACTGCAAGCTCCGCCTCCCGGGTTCACGCCATTCTCCTGCCTCAGCCTCCAGAGTAGCTGGGACTACAGGCGCCCGCCACCTCGCCCGGCTAGTTTTTTGTATTTTTTAGTAGAGACGGAGTTTCACCGTGTTAGCCAGGATGGTCTCGATCTCCTGACCTCGTGATCCGCCCATCTCGGCCTCCCAAAGTGCTGGGATTACAGGCTTGAGCCACCGCGCCCGGCCACTTTAAGATTTGTTTCTTATATTTTTCTTATTTTTCCAAACAGTGCTGGCATATTTTTAGATATATTACACAAAATGTACAACAAAATTCTAAATATTTATTTATTTTTATTTCTATTTTTTTTTTACTTTTCTTTTTATTATTATTATTATTATTATTATTATTATACTTTAAGTTCTAGGGTATATGTGCATAACGTGCATAAACATGGGAGCCAGCCAAAAAATGAGACTGCAAGAAGAGCCAGATTCTTGATGTTTAAAGAGCACCCTCTTCTCAGGGCAGAGGGAGATGGAGATGTAGGTAATTTAGAGAGGCACCACATGATTTTTTAGGGGAAATGAAAGAGCCCAAGGAACAAACAATTTTCCTGACACAAAATTCCTCTGAGATTATAGGGAAGAGGCAACAAACTGCAGGAAGGTGAAAAAAAGAAGTGCACTGCATCTCATGAGGAAGAGAAAACCCTCCAAATAATAAATAAGAAGTGTGTCTGGACAGGGTAATAAGTGGTAATTTCAAATTATATCATTCGAAGTGCATGTTCCTGGTTGCAGCTGGAGAGAGATCAGTATGTCAAAAGTCTGGACTTGATAAGCATTTGGCTGCTAAGTTGTGCCATAATTTAGCTTTTAAGCCTTTTTATTTATTGGGTGAACTGAGCTCTACATTTTCTTTTGCTGTTCAGTATAGTAAAAGTGTCTGGGTGTCTAGAGGCTGAACCTTCTTCTGAACAATGACTTATAAAAAATACTAATACCACAATAATTTTTTATATCCAAGGAAAGAGGAAGAATGTTTTATTTTTACAACTCAGATAATTACACATCATTCAGCACTACCCTTCATGATACATAGAAAACAGAAAATATATAAGTTATGAAGATATCTAGGTACATTAAACAGTCTCTACCCCACTTAGTCCTGAACAGAGAATTTTCAGTGTAAATTGGAGAAAGTTTTGGATTGAACCACTTTTTGAATATTCCATTAAGAAAAGTTCAGTTGAGCTGTTTGACTTAGACATCTTTGCACCTTCTCATCTTTATTCTTGTTATCTAGTCATCTATCCCATTATCTCCTATGCAGGGATGTTGTGGGTGCCTCACAATGTTTCTTCGCTTCTCGTTTTTTCATATGTATGACATTTCTCCTAGCTCTGAACTGGGCCAGCTACTTTTCCCCTGAAACTGAGCAGTGGCTGTGGGATAGATGTGGTTGCTCTTTCATCTTTTTAGATGACCCATTGTTTCTATCAAAATCCTAGTACAGTATTTGCTTCTATTCTAGGTGCAAAAATCAGAAAAAAAATCCTACAAAGAACTTGAAAGATGCTATTTCAATAAATAACTCTTGAATTTCAGAGGCATATAACCCACATCTGTGACAGGATTTGCATTGCATCTTGGCTATGATGAAAACAAATATTTCATGTCTTAGAAGATGAAGATCGTACAATATATATATGGAATTCCTTGTGAGAATTCACTAATTGGTGAGAATATTTTGTGTTAGGTTTAAACCAGCTGCAGTGAAGCTGGTGTCAGGGAATGGAAAGTGGACTTTGAACAGAGCAGAAAGAGAAGAAAGATGCTCTGCTGCAGATCAGGAAAAAGCAGGGGGTGAAATGTTACAAATTCTAGAACTCAGAGAACTGAAGGTAATTACTTCCTTTTCACATTGTGAAACAATTTAACCTGTAGTAAAATATTCATAACATTAGATGATAATTACCATCTAACCATATTGAAGTCTACAGTTCAGTTATTTGAAGTATATTCATGTCATTGCATAATTATTGTCTGCTAAATGTCTTCTCTCAAGTCTTTCTTAAAGTCATGAAATGTAAATGATGAATCCATGGATTAACAGTGGAAAGCCTGGAAGTCCAATAGCCAGGAAGTCCATATCCAGGAAGATATGCTATCTGTCAGAGTCCCCATAGCATGAAAATGAGTTTGCCCTGGAAAAAAACAGCTTTTTGCCCTCAGATTTTTCACCTTCTTCTCTTCCCATCTGAACCAAGGATTCAGGTCCATTTGTATGCATACAAAGAAAAGGGGTTTATCTTTTTCAGGAATTAAAACTGACCTGCAAGACATCTTTTCTTAATGGAGATCTATAGAAGCTGAAGTCCAAAAGGTGACAATGAAGCTCGGCAATTGCACAATCTACAGATAAAGAAAGATTGCCAAGGAAGAGTAAGATATTCATTGACACAAATACTGTTGTATGAACCATGTCCCAAAGAAAGTAGACAACTGTAATGTCCTTGAGAATATTTTCTGCAATATTTGTGGCAAATTCAGTGGAGACAAAATTGAGTTTTTTCTTCCTGCTTTGTTAGTTCAGTCTTCATATTTTCTTTTCCTTCCTATATTCTTGTTTATAATTTTTTAGGGGGAAGAAAAGTACTGGTACTGGCATTGTTCAATTTAATGCTTGGGTCACCTCTGGATTCATTATCACACTCTTAGATTTTGGTCATATTACATTGTATTTTTCTGCCATATGAATAGTCTTTTTAAATTAATTGTGAGATGCTGATTGATAACATTTAGCAATGAATTAAAGCCTAGTAGCATTTTATCTTGCTGCAGAAAAGATGGGAGTCTACTTCTGGGGTATGGCCAGGGTTCCTAGCACACCTGGATGCCCTCTATATAGTCAGCCCTCTATATACTCAGCAATTGAGGTCATCAGTGCAGGCTCAGCCCCTACAAAGACCAGGGTACTTCCTGTCCATCTCTATTGCTGGTGTGTAACTCTTCTGGGTTCCAACCAAAGCCAGTGGACTTCAGAGGGGTCTGATTGGCAGACCTTCAATCCACTTCGTTTCCATCTAATCCCATGCATGTGTGCAAAAGCTGCTCTGCTTCTTTGCATCTCAGTTGTCCCTTTCAGAATCCAATGATGAAACTCAGGGAAATGGGCTCCAAATGTGAGGCTGACCTTCTTCCTGGGCTTTCTTCTTCTCCATCTCAGCTTCATGTCCGTTCACTTCTGTGTTAGCAATCTGATGAATTAAATTATGGGTTTTATATACTGTCTGGTGTTTCCTATTGTTCTCACAGGAGATCAGAAACTTCAGATGCACTCGTGTCTACTCAAGAGCAGAATGCTTCCTTAGATTCCTTCCGGACTCAGGTTTTGTGTTTCTAGTTTCCAAGGGCACAGCAGAAGTAGTGATGTCCTCACTAGCTTTTCACTTGCATTAAACTGTGACCTCATTTAGGGTGAGGACAGGACCCTGTTCCCATTTCAGCTTTAGCACCTCACAACACACTCCTTGCTTGAGGTCACTCCAGGTAGCATGTGTTGAAGGATGGCCTGGGTGGTCAGAAACAAGTACATTAACTTCCTCTTTAAAGTGTTATTGTTCCTGTTTCCTAGAGTTCTTGGAATTTTACACGTCCTTCATACGAAATCAAGTATCAAGTGAGATCCTTAGAATGAGAACCATGAATCAAGTAGTGTGAAGGCAACACAGCAAACCTACCTTTTTAGGCCATTTTCTTTTTCTGCACTCACTCTCTGTGAACCGAATCTTGTTAAAGTTGCTCAACACCAGGGTGGATGATACGCAGTTGTCACCAATTTTCAGGACATAACACCCTGACTAAGTAGCCATTTAGATCATTTCTAATTCAGTATATGTGCACAGCACTCAAATTAGCCTTATCTCTCAATAAGGATCTTTAAAGTCGATGATAAGAGTTCCGTTCCTGAATTATGGAAATGTACAGTGGTGAACTGCAGGGTTAATGACACCATGTTCAGGAAGGATCTCTCTAAGACTGATTGTCAGGATTTTGGCATTAGCCTCGGATGGAGAATCGGGTCTCCCACGGGAGGAGTAAGATGAGTAGCGATCCCTACTCCATCCTGATGGAGTTAGTTTTGATGAGTTGGTGAGGTCTGGTTTTCCACACTAAACTAAAATGAGCTTTTGCTGTGTCAAGCACAAGGCTGACCCCAGAAGCAGACATAGTAAATCTCACAGAAGCTTGTAATAGTCCTTACTTACTGAAGAACAGGACTATAGAGCGATTATGATGATTTGGAAATAACAGGTGACTTGCTAGGAGGCCAGAGTGTGATTTTTCTTTGTCCCTCAATGGAGGGTGTCAATTCTTCCTCCAGTTGTGAGGATCATTTGCTTCACTTATGGGAAGGTTGGCAGAGGACCTTTGAATGATGGCCTTCAGATGTCAGAAGGGAAGAGAGAATCCCACATGGGCTAGTGAATCATGTGCATGTATTTCCCTTCTCACCTCAGGAAGCTGAGAATGAAAGAACGTGAGTGAGCAGAAAACAAGAGACAGCTGTCAGAGGCAGAGGGAAATGTAAAATTGATTATGGAAAAAAAACACAGCTACATGTGAGTTCAGAAATTGAACACCAGCCTCTTGGGAAACCTCCATTGGAATGTTTTGTTTTCAACCTTTGTACAATGTTTAGACACAGTTAACACAGAAATAGAAACAAATGGTCAGAAGACATAATATAAAGAGAGAGATAATTCACACAAGGGAAAACAAAGTACCTTAGAATTTACCAATGACCAAAGCGTGTGAAGCAGGGAAACATCTCCTGACCCCAATGCAGGTCAGATTGTGTGGAATCTAGGTTCATACTAGCCTTTCTAGGGATTGTGTGAGTTTTTGTCATCCTTAGAAAAGCACGTTGTTGTAGGATCAACCACATTCTTCAAACTGACCGTGCCTGTTGAGAAGCCCAGCTTTTTCTGCCCTGTGAAATATGGCAAAGACATTAATACAATGAGAGTAGAGCTTTATGATAAAAGATGACAAGTGAAGGATGAATTAGGTACCTATTGAGAATAGGCAAGAAAATTGTCAACTCAGAAACCATCAGGCATTAAGTAAAGCAGGAGGAATCATTATAGCAATACCTTTGATCATACTGTACTTTTATAACCATGTGAAAAATGTTTTCTATATATAGATTTACATAGGGTACAGTTATGAGATAACAGGAACATTACAGATTATTTAAAATCATACTGAAAATGGTGCTTTATCTGATGAAAGTGATTCTAAACCATAGGACAATGATTTAAGACATTCAAGAGCTGCAGTGGCCGGTAGAGGATTACTATAGATGAGAGTTAAGGAGCCTTCCTCCCCACAGTTATGGAATCTTTCAGTGCTGATGCAGATGATTCCACAACACTTGGACTCTCTCAACATATGATTTTTCATGTGTTGGCTTTTTCAGATCATGCCTTCTGCAAGAAAGGCTCTCGAAGAATCCTGTCTCCCATGGAAGGAGTCAGACAAGGAGCGATCCCCTGCCTCCCAGATGCTCCATTTTGATTTAGTTGTGAACTTGTTAAGTACTATAAAAAAAAGTGTTCTGAACTTGTTAAATCAAAACACGGTTTTTTTTTCTTTGATATAAGGTCGCACATCACAAAGCATTTACTCAGTTGTTTCTAGCTTTTAGTACTGGATATTTGTATGTGCCTATGAAAGCTCAATAGGCTCAGACATGCCACTTCTTAACTTCTACAAAAAGAGTGTTTGGAACCTGTTTCATCAAAACGCACGTTTAATTCTGTGATATAAAACAATACATCACAAAGCGTTTTTACAAATGGCTTATTTCTAGTTTTTAGGGCTGGATATTTCTATTTTCATGCAAAAGCTCAATAGGTTCAGAAACATCACTTCTTAGATTCTACAATAAGCCTGTTACAAACTTGTTGAATCAAAACAGTTTCCATTCTGTAATATAAAATAGCATATCCCAAAGCATTTTCACAAATAGATTATGTTAGAACTGGATATTCATATGTCTCTGTAAAGGTTCAATAGACTTTGAAATGTCACTTAGATTCTACAAAAGAAGTGTTTGAAACCTATTTCATCAAAATGCAGGTTTAATTCTGTGATATAAAATAGCACATCACAAAGCATTTTTACAGACAGAATGTTTGGGTTTTAGGGCTAGATATTCATATTTTTTTATAAGGGCTCAATAGGTTCAGAAACAACTTTTTAGAATCTATAAAAAGAGTGAGTGTTTTGAACTTAAATCAAAACACAAGTACAATTGTGCTATATAAAATAGGAAATAACAAAGTGTTTTCACACATAGCTTGTTTCTAGTTTTTAGGGCTGGATTTTTATATGTTAAAAGACTCAATACACTCAAATGTCATGAGTGTATGACATTTGTCACTTTTTAGATTCTACAAAAAAAGCATTTGGAACCTGTTTTATCAAAACGCAAGTTCAATCCTGTGACATAATACAGCATATCACAAAGCACTTTCACAGATAGCTTGTTACTAGTTTTTAGGCCCAGATATTCATATTTTCTTATTAGGGCTCAGTAGGTCAGAAATGTAACTTCTTAGATCCTACAAAAATCATATTTTGACCTTATTGAATCAAAACACAGGTTCTATTCTGTGATATAAAATAGCACATTACAAAGCATTTTCACAGATAGCTTGTTTCTAGTTTTTAGGACTGGATATTGATAAGTTTCTATAACAAATTAATAGGCTAGGAAATGTTCCTTCTTAGATTCTACAGGAAGAGTGTTTGGGACCTGATTTATCAAAATTAAGGCTCAATTCTGTCATATAAAACAGCACACCACAAACAGTTTTCACAGATAGCTTGTTTCTACTTGTTAGGACTGTATATTTGTATTTTCTTATAAAGGCTCAATAGGTTTAGAAACATCACTTTTTAGATTCTACAAAAAGAGTGTTTCAAACTTGTTGAATCAAAACACAGGTTCCATTCTGTGATAAAAAAGAAAAAACAGCAAAACACAAAGCATTTTCACAGATAGCTATTTTCTAGTTTTTAGGACTGGATATTTGTATTTTCTTGTAAGGGCTCAATAGATTCAGAAATGTCACATCTTAGATTCTATGCAAAAGTGTTTCAAACTTATTTAATCAAAACATAGTTTCCATTCTGTGATATAAAGCAGCACATCACACAGCATTATCACAGACAGCTTGTTTCTAGTTTTTTGGACTGAATATTTGTATGTTCGTATAAAAGCTCAAGAAGCTCATCTATGTCTCTTCTTAGATTCTACAAAAAGAGTGTTTTGAACTTGTGGAATCAAATCACAGGTTCCATTCTGTAATACAAAACACCACATCACAACGTGTTTTCATAGAGAACTTGTTTCTAATTTTAAGAGTAGGATATTCATATGTACTATAAGGCTAAATTAGCTAAAAAATGTCACTTCTCAGTTTCTACAAAAAGAATGTTTGGAACTTGTTTCACCAAAATACAGGTTCAATTTAGTAATAAAAAACAGCACATCCCAAAGTATTTTCACAGATAGCTTGTTTCTAGTTTTTAGTGCTGGATATTTATATTTTCTTATAAGGGTTCAGTAGGTTCGGAAATGTCACTTTTTGGATTCTACAAAAAGACAGTTCTGAACTTGTTGAATTGCAACATGGATTCCATTCTGTGATATAAAACAGCACATCACAAAGCATCTTCACAGATAGCTTGTTTCTAGTTTTTAGGATTAGATATTCATATGTTCCTATAAAGGCTCAATAGACTCAAAATTGTTACTTTTTGAATTCTACAAAAAGCATGTTTGGAACCTGTTTCATCAAAATGCAAGTTCAATTCTGTGGTATAAAACAGTAAATAACAAAACATTTTCACAGATAGCTTGTCTCTAGTATTTAGTGCTGGATATTCCCGTTTTCTTATAAAACCTGAATAGATTCAGAAAAAATTACTTCTTAGGTTCTGCAAATACAGTGCTTCTAACTTGTTGTGTCAAAACACAGGTTCCATTCTTTAAAAAAAAAAAGCACATCACAAAATGATTTCACAGATAGATTGTTTCTAGTTTATATTGCTAGATACTCATATTTTCTCATAAGGGCTCAATAGGCTCAGAACTGTCACTTTTTAGATTCTACAAAAAAAGGGTTTGAAACCTGTTTTATCAAAATGTGGATTCAATTCTGTGATATAAAACAGCACATCACAAAGCATATTCATGGATAGCTTGATTCTAGTTTTTAGGGCTGGATATTTGTGTTTTATTATATGAGCTCAATAGATTCCTAACCATCACTTCACAGATTCTACAAAAAAGTGTTTCAAACTTGTTGAATAAAAAGGTTACATTCTTTGAAACAAAACAGCAGAACACAAGTGTTTTCACAGATAGCTTGTTTCTACTTTTTAGGGCTGGATGTTTGTACTTACTTATAGGGCTCAATAGATTTAGTAACATCACATCTTAGATTCTACAAAAAGAAGTTTCAAACTTGTTGAATCAAAACACAGGTTCCATTCTGTGACATAATACAGCACATCACACAGTGTTCTCACAGATAGCTTGTTTCTAGTTTTTGAAGCTGGTTGCAGCTATTTTATTCCAAACACTCAATAGGTTTGGAACTGTCACTTCTTAGATTTCACAAAAAGAGTGTTTTGACCTTGTTGAATCAAAACACAGGTTCCATTCTGTGATATAAATACCACATCCCAAAGAATCTTTACATATAGCTTGTTTCTAGTTTATAGAACTGGATATTAATATATTACTACAGGGGCTCAACAGGCTCGGTAACGTCACTTCTAAGATTCTACAGAAAGAGTGTTTGGAACCTGTTTAATCAAAGCACAGGTTCGATTCTGTGCTGTAGAACAGCACATAAGAAAGTGTTTTCACAGATAGATTGTTTCTAGTTTTTAGGATTGGATGTTTTTATGTTCTTGTAAGGGCTCAATAGGGTCAGAAATGCCATTTTTAATTTCTACCAAAACAGTATTTGGAACCTGTTTCATCAAAATGCAGGTTCACTTCTGAAATATAAAACAGCACATCACAAAGCATTTTCACAAATAGCTTTTTTTTTTCTAGTTTTTAGGACTGAATATTCATTTGTTCCTATAAGGGCTTAATAGGCTTGGAAATGTCACTTCTTGGATCGTACAAAGAGAGTGTTTGGAACATGTTTGATCAAATGGAGGATCCATTTGGTGATATAAAACAGCAAATTACAAAAGGTTTTCACAAATACATTGTTTCTAGATTTTAGGACTGGATATTCATATGTTCCTGTAAGGGCTCATTGGGCTTGGAAATGTCACCTTTTCACATCTACAAAAAGAGTGTTTGGAATCTGTTTCATCAAAATGCACATTCAATTCTGTGTTTTAAAAAAAGAGCACATCACATAGCGTTTTTGCAGATAGCTTGTTTCTAATTTTTAAGGCGATATTTATATGTTTTCATAAGGGCTCACTAGGGAGGGAAATGTCACTTCTTAGATTCTACAAAAAGATTATTTGGAACCTGTTTCATCAAAATGCAGGTTGAATTCTTGGATATAAAATAGCACATCACAAAGCATTTTCACAGATATCTTGTTTCTAGTTTATAAAACTGGATATTTGTATGGTCCTAGAAGTGCTCATTGGCCTTGGAAATGTCACTGCTTAGATTCTACAAAAAGAGTACACTTCTACACTCTTTTTGTAGAATCTTATTTCATCAAGATGCAGTTTCAATTTTGTGATATAAAACAGCACATCACAAAACATTTTCACAAGTAGGTTATTTCAAGTTTTTACGACTGGATATTCTTATGTTTCTATAAGGGCTCAATAGGCTTGGAAATGTCACTTGATGGCATTTACACAGAGTGTTTGTAACCTGTTTCACGAAAATGCAGGTTCAATTCAGTGATGCAGAATAGCACATTACAAAGTATTTTCACAGATAGATTGTTTCTAGTTTTTAGGACTGGGAATTCATATTTTCTTACAAGGACTCAATAGTTTGGAAACATCGCTTTTAGATTATATAAAAAAGCGTGTTTCATCTTTGTTGAATAAAAACACAGGTTTCATTTTGTGATATAGAACAGCACATTATAAAGCGTTTTCACAGATAGTTTGTTTCCAGTTTTCAGGGTTGGATATTTGTATATTCCTATAAGTGCTCAATAGACTCAAATATGTCTATTCTAGAATCCCCAAAAAGAGTGTTTCAAACATGTTTCATCAAAATGCATGTTCAATCTGTGAGATAGAACAGCACATCACAAAACGTTTTCACAGATAGCTTGTTTCTAGTCTTTCCTGTGTATATGTGTATTTTTTAATAAGGTCTTATTAAGTTTGGAAATGGCACTACTTAGATTCTACAAAAAGAGTGTTTCAAACTTGTTGAACCAAAATACAGGTTCCATTCTGTCATTTAAAACAGCACATCACAAAACGTTTTTACATATAGCTTGTTCCCAGTTTTTAGACTGGATCTTCTCATGTTCCTATAAGAGCTAAGTAGGCTCGGTAATGTCACTCTTTCAATTATATATATATATAAAAAAAAGTGTTTGGAACCTATTTCATTAAAACACTGATTCAACATGGGGATATAAAACAGTGCATCAAAAGCATTTTTACAAATAGCTTGTTTCTAGGTTTTAGGGCTTGATATTCTTATTTTCTTACAGGGGTTCAATAGGTTCGGAAATGTCACCTCTTTGATTCTATAGAAGAGTATTCTGAACTTGTTGAATAAAAACACAGGTTCTATTCTGTGACGTAAAACAGCACATTACAAGGCATTTTTATGTACAGCTTGCTTCTGGTTTTTAGGATGGATATTTGTATTTTTTCATACGTGCTCAATAGGTTCAGAAGCACAACTTTTTAGATCCTACAAATAGACTGTTTGAAACTTGCTAAATCAAAACATAGGTTCAATGCTGTAATATAAAATAGCACAACACAAAGCGTTTTCACAAACAACTTGTTTCTAGTATTCTGAGTGGATATTTGTACTTTCTTGTTAGATCTTAATAGGTTCACAAATGGCACTACTTAGATTCCACATAAAGAGTTTTGAACTTGTTGAATCAAAATAAAGGTTCCATTCTGTAATATAAAACAGCACATCACAAAGAGTTTTTACAGAAGCTTGTTTCTAGTTTTAGTTTTTAAGACTGGATATTCTTATGTTCCTATAAGAGTTCAACAGGCTCAGTAATGTCACTTCTTAGATTTTTAAAAAAGAGCATTTGAAACCTATTCTTAGAAATGCTGATTCAATTCAGAGATATAAAACAGCACATCACAAATCATTTTCACAGATAGTTTGTTTCTAGTTTTTAAGGCACAATTTTTGTATTTTCTTATAGGGGCTCAACGGCTTCAGAAACAACACTTCTTAGATTCTACAAAAGAGCGTTTTGAACTTGTTGAATCAAAACACACATTGTAATCTGTGATATAAAACAGTACATCACAAAGCGTTTTCACAGATAGCTTGTTTCTCATTTTTATGGCAAGATATTCATATTTTCCCATAAGGGCTCAATGGGGTAAGAAATGTCACTTCTCAGATTTTACAAAAAGAGTGTGTGTAAGTTGTTGCATTAGAACGCACGTACCACTCTGTGATATAAAACGGCACATGACAAAGCATTTTCACAGACAGCTTTTTTGTAGTTCTTGGGACTGAATATTTGTATATTCTTATAAGGGCCCAGTAGGCTCAGAAATGTAACTTTTTAGACTCTACAAAAAGAGTGTTTTGAACACTGTTTTATAAAAATGCAGGATTAGTTCTGTGATATACAACAGCAAATCGCTAAGTGTTTTCACAGATACATTGTAGTTTTTAGGGTTGAATATTTGAATTGTCTTATAAAAGCTAAATAAATTTGGAAATGTCACTACTAAGTTTCTACAAAAGATTGTTTTGCACTTGTTTCATTAAGATGTGGGTTTAATCATGTGACATAAAACAGCATATCACAAAGCATTTTTACAGATAGCTTGTTTCTAAGTTTTAGGACTGGATATTCATATTTTCTTACAAGGACTGAAAGTTTGGAATGTCACCTTTTAGATTCTACAAAAGAGTGTTTGGAACCTTTTTCATCAAAACACAGTTTAAATTCTGTGATAGAAAACCGCACATCAGAAAGCATTTTTACAGATAGCTTGTCTTTAGTCTTTAGGGCTGAATAT
Source organism: Theropithecus gelada (assembly GCF_003255815.1). NCBI lineage: Eukaryota > Metazoa > Chordata > Mammalia > Primates > Cercopithecidae > Theropithecus > Theropithecus gelada. Next base: position 55,186,257 of record NC_037670.1, on the reverse strand, counting down.
TTATCTTTTCTAAAAAAGGCTCAATAGCTTTGGAAACTTTACTTTTTAGATTCCAGGAAAAGTGTGTTTAGAACTTGTTGAATCAAAACAGAGGTTCCATTTTGTGATATAAAACAGCACATTACAAAGCATTTTCACAGATAATTTGTTTCTATTATAAAGGGCTATATATATTTATATTCCTATAAAAACTCAGTAAGTTCAGAAATGTCACATCATCGTTTCTACAGAAAGAGGGTTTGGAACATGTTTCATTAAAATAAAGTTCAATTCTGTGATATAAAACAGGACATCACAAAGTGTTTTCACAATATGTAACTTCATAATTTCTACAAAAACAGTGTTTTGAATTTGCTGAATCAAAGCATAGGTTTGACAGATTTTGACATATACTTGGGCCAAGCACTTTGATAGTTTGACTTTCCTGTCTTAACAATGTCCTCAGAAGGGACTGTAACACATCTCTGGACCCATTGTCTAGTTACATGTCTCTCTTTTGCCTGGACGCTGCTTTCAGTTAGCATTGTAGCATTTCTTAGCACTGCAACCAAACAATATGACTCTTTTGCCTGGGCGGTGTTTACAGGAGACATTGTGAAATATCTCTAGGCCCATAATTTATGCGATATGACTCTACTCTCCTGCCTGGACAGTGCCCAAAAGGGGCATTGTGCCATAGAGCTGGGCCTAGCCCCCAAGTTTTGTGACTTTTCTGCCAGGACACTTCCTACAAGGAGAATATTGGAATATTTCTGGAAAAGCATTTAGGCAATTTGGCTGTCCTGCTGGTCTCAAAACCACAGAGGGGATTGACATACACCTAGGTATAGCTCACAGGCATGATAATGACTCTTATATGTGGACCCAGCCAATAAAAGAAATTTTTACTCTCAAGACTAGGTTTAGAGAGACTAGTAATGTCCTCAATCTCCTTCTGGTATAAAGGTCACAGAAGATTACAATACTCATACATATTACATAAAGACCTGTGTTGTTCAAAGAGGGTCATAACATGGCCCAGCACACAGGTGAAATTCTGAGTCTCATATGCTCACCCAGCTGACAGTAAGAACTGTCACTGTCTCACATATATGAAGCCAACTGTCACACATGAAAACAGGACATATGTGGCATTGTAAATCTCATCCCTGGAATTCTCTGCCAGTGTGATTGTGATATATATCGTTGCCAACCACCTGTGTAATTTGACTCTCCAGATTGTTTCCAGCCCATATATGGGACTGTGATATCTATCTAGGCTAACCTCTTTGTGATATGACTACTCTGCCTGGGGCCTACTCTCAGTAAGGATTGTGACATATCTCTGGATCAAGCATCCGGGTGATGTTACATTCTTGCATGCACCATGACCACAGAAATTACTGTGATATGTCACTGTATCCACCACTTAGTTGACATAACTCTCCTCTCTGGACTGAGCTCTTCATATGGGTGGGGATAGTGACATATTGCTAGGCCAGGCACACAGGTGATGGTACTCTCTTTCCAGGGTCATGCCCAAAGAAGGGCATTGTGACATATCTCTGGGCCTATTACCTAGGTGGTACGGGTCTCCTACTTCTGTCCTGCTCACGTGGATAGTGACATATTTCTATGCCAGGCTCACAGGTGATGGTACTCTTTTGCCAAGGCCATGCTTCATGTAGGGAATTATGACACACCTCTAGGCCTATCACCTAGGTGATGTGACTTTCTTCTTGGGTGCTGACCACATGGAGCATTGTGGCATAAGGGTGGAACCTGCACCTAGGTGATGTAACCCTCTTGCCTAGGTTCTGTTTTAAGGGAGCCTTATGACTTATCTCAGGACCCAGCACCCAGTTTATATGGTTCTTCTGCCCAGTTTCTGCCCACATGTTAGACTGTGACAAATACATAGGGAAGCACGTAAGTGATAGGACTCTTTTTTTCCTACCTCAAGCCTGCATACTGAGGAAATTGGAACACATCTCTGAGCCCATGACATAACTGATGCGACTTTCTTCTCTTGCCTGGACCTTTACAATGGGGGGATTGTGACATATATCTGAGCCCAGCACTTAGGTAATATGACTCTCCTCATTTTTCTGAATCATGCACACAAAGGGAAATTTTGATCAATTACAGGGCCCAGCACCCAAATGATGTTACTCTTCTGCCTAAGTCCTGAATTAAGATGGAATTATGGCATATTGCTGGGCCCAGCACCCTGACGATGTGACTCTCCTGCCTGTTCCAGAGCCACAGAAGGTATTTTGGCATGTCTTAGGCCCATCCTTTAGGTGTTTTGGCTCTCATGCCTCATCTGTGTTTATTCCACATGTATTAATCTGTCATATTGCTAGATCCAGCACTCAGTTTATGTGACCCTCCTTCCTAGGGCCTGCCTAGAGAGGGCATTGTGACATACTGCTGGACCAAGCACACAAGAAGGCCCTGGCCTTCTTCCAGGGCCATGTTTCAAGGAGGACATTGTGACATATCTCTGGGCCTGTTACCAAGGTGATGTGACTTTCTGCTTGGGCCTTGCCCACATGGAACAGTGTGAAATAAGGGTGGAACCTGCACCTAGGTGATGTTACTCTTTTGCCTGGGGTGATGGTTAATACTGCATATCAACTTGATTATATTGAAGAATGCAAAGTATTGATTCTGGGTGTGTCTGTGAGGGTGTTGCCAAAGGAGATTAATATTTGAATCAGTAGGCTGGAAAAGGCAGAGCCATCCTTAATCTGGTGGGCACCATCTAATCAGCTGCCAGTGAATATAAAGCAGGTAGAAAAATGTGAAAAGGCTAGACTGGCCTAGCCTTCTAGCTGACATCTTTCTCTTGTGCTGGATGCTTCCTGCCCTCGAACATCAGATTCCAAGTTCTTCAGTTTTGGGACTCAGACTGGCTCTCCTTGCTCCTCGGCTTGCTGACAGGCTGTTGTTGGACCTTGTGATCATGTAAGTTAATGCTTAATAAACTAACTCCCATATACATATATGGGAGTTTATTATCATGTTATATATATATATGTGTGTGTGTGTATATATGTGTGTGTGTGTGTGTGTGTGTATTCTATTAGTTCTGCCCCCCTAGAGAACCCTAACACAGATTTTGGTACCAGTAGTGGTTCTAACAGAAAATTAAAGACGGAGTTATTTCATTGGTTTTGGGGTTTCTGGAGTTGGCTGCTTAATATGATTAGACCCCAAAATGCTAAGGACTCTACTTCTAATAGTATGAAGAACACTGATAGTCCTTGGCATGAACTGTTTACAGAGTTATGCAAAATAAATGCATTTGACACTCCTGATTTACTGCTTGTGGGGGCAAGAAGTTTAGTGACTCTACACATAATGCCTTTGACCATATGTGGAGACTCGTGGAACATAATGAAGCTTGTTGGTTGCTCCTAAGTTCAGTGGACAAAGTGATGAAAGAAAATGACAACATCAGGGATGCCATCTTGTGGCTTCAGAAGCAAATACTGAGCCTCAAATCTGCTAAGATTGCCCTGAATGAGAGTCTTATCTGCTGTAGAGAAAGAGCTGAAATTGTGGAAAAACAGACACAAGCTCTTATCATGCGAATGGCTGACCTGCAATGGAAGATGCATGCACAGCCTCTCCAGGTGTCTACTATTAAAGTGAGGGTATTGATTGGAAGAGAATGGGATCCTGAAACTTGGAATAGGGATGTGTGGGAGTACCCTGATGAAGTGATGGACACTGAATTTTTAAACTCTGATGAACCTATTTTACCAGAAGGAACAGTTTCCCCATCCCCGTAGTGGCAACATCCCCTTTCCAACCCATGCTGCCATCAGCATTTCCACCTTTGTCTGAGGAGATAAACCCTGGGTTGCCTGAGAATATTCTGTTCCTCTAGATGGCCTCCCCTGAGGCAGTTGCCAGGCAAGATAATGTTGATTCTCCACAGGATCCACCCCCAACACCCCTGTTTTCTTCTAGACCTATAACTAGACTAAAGTCCCTGTGGGCCCTAGAGGTGTGGTTGAGAGTGTGACCCATGAGAAGGTATGCTACACTCAAAAAGAACTGTTTGAGTTCTCTAACTTATATAAACAGAAATCTGGATAATGGGCATGGGAATGGATATTAAGGATAAGGGATAATGGTGGAAGGAACATAGAGTTGGATGAGGGTGAATTTATTGATTTGGGCCCACTAAGTAGGGACTCTGCATTTAATGTTACAGCTTGGGGAGTTGAAAAAGGTTCTAATAGTTTATTTGCTTGGTTAGCTGAAATATGGATTAAAAGATGGCCCTCTGTGAGTGAGCTGAAGATGCTTACTCTCCCTTGGTTTAATGTAGAGGAAGGTATCCAAAGGCCTAGGGAGATTGGGATGGTGGAGTGGATTAGTCACTTTAGACCTACTCATCCCAGCTGGGAAGGTCCAGAAGATATACCCCTGACCAATGCCTTCTGATATTGTTTGTGATAGGTTTGTAGGGGCAGCACCTGCATCTTTGAAGAGCCCTATAATTGCTCTTCTCTGCATGTCAGATCTAATGGTGGGAAATGCAGTCACTCAGCTACAAAATTTAAAATCAGTAGGAATCATTGGATCCCAAGGTGGCAAGGGCCAAGTGTTGGCACTCAACCAACAAAGGCAAGGTGAGCATAGCTACCATAATAGACAGCAGAGGCAAAGTGGCAGTCAGAATAGTCTCACTTGTGTAGAGCTCTGGCATTGGCTAATTAATGACGGTATTCCTAGAAGTGACACTGATAGGATGCCTACTACATTGCTACTTAATTTATATGAGGAGAAAACTTCTAGGTGGAATGAACAAAAGACTAATTTGAATTATAAAAACAGAGAATCATGGCACCTTGATCAATTTCCAGACTTGAGCCAGTTTACAGACCCAGAGGGGAGGCCAGATTGTCTTGAGGAAGGACCCCACTACATTACCGACAATTTACGTAGTGAATCTTTTACCCATCCTTCCCCAAGGAGACCTCCGGCCTTTTACCAGGGTGATTGTACACTGGGGAAAGGAAAATGATCAGACATTTTGGGGACTACTGGACACTGACTCTGAACTGACATTAATTCCAGGGAACCCAAAACGTCATTGCAGCCCTCAGTTAAAGTAGGGGCTTTCTGGCCTCCCAGAATACTGGGGTGAATTTGTTTTTTTGTAGCACCGCCAGGATTTGATGGTGCAAGTCTTGTAGTCCAGAAACATCTTCCCGACGCTGCTCCCCATCTTGTGCCCTCTCTCTCCTGGCATCCTTACCTTTGAGGAAGGAGGAACTTTTCTCTTATGTTCTTTCCAGTCTCTCCCTGACAGGGAAGCCTGGAGATTAGGGTGCCTGCTTTCCACTGCAGCTGCAAAGTATGGGGGTGTCGGCTAGGAGGTGGCTTCCTGGGTGCCCTCCCCAGGGTGCTTGGTAGGAGCATCTGCTGTGCTCTGCTCTGTGGACTTTGGTCCTCCTGGGCAGAGGACACTGGCATCAAGGGGGCAGCAGGTAGCCCTGTGCCCTGACCCTTTCCTGGCTGGCAGCTGTGGGATGGTCTACTACCATCTAAGGTGCCCAAGAAAGAAGGGGGTCGGGGCCTGGTCATGGGAGCACCTATTGTTCCTCAAAATTCCACTGGCAGGGTACACGTTTTACTGAAAACCGTCGATGTGGAGTGCACCTTCCTTGCACGAGGTGGGGGGCTCAATGCCGGGTGCCATTGTGAACCCAGAAAAAAAGGCAGGGGTCCTTCTCCCGCTGGAACAAGTTTTTTTGTTTGTTTGTTTTGTTTTTGTTTTTGTTTTTGTTTTTGTTTTATGAGGGGGAGTCTTGCTCTGTCACCCAGGCTGGAATGCAGAGGCATGATCTTGGCTCACTGCAACCTCTGCCTCCCGGGTTCAAGAGATTCTTCTGCCTCGGGTTCCTGAGTAGCTGGGACTACAGGCGCCCACCACCACGACTGGCTAATTTTTGTATTTTTAGTACAGACGGGGTTTCACCATGTTGGCCAGGCTGGTCTCAAACTCCTGACCTCAAGTGATCTGCCCGCCTCGGCCTCCCAAAGTGCTGGGGTTACAGGTTTGAGCCATCGCGCCGGGCCCTGCTGGAACAATTTGTCACTAGTTCTGGGACTTCCCTTCCTCCTTTCATACCGGCCCACAGTCTAGTGTCACTACCTCTGCCCCTAGTAACAGCCTCTGCCTGGGCCCCCTCGCCCCCTCCGGCCTCGCCCCTCTTAAAAAACTGCTACCCTGATGTTTGCTAAGACGCAGGGGAGGTTCTTCCTGTCACCGACTCGCTCCCTAGGAAGCGGAGCGTTTTCTGGGCCAAGGGCGCATCCAGGATGTGACCCACTCCCCGGGCAAGTGTGAGGCCGGGGCGTGGCGGCCGATCCCACTGCTCACTGGGGCACTTTCCTTTCCAGGCAGGGAGGAGCCCTGGAGGGCACCGGGATCCCACCCAGCGCAGAACGCACTGGCCAGCGGGCCGCTTGGCAAGCGCCATGTGCCGCTGGCGACCCTCGTCAGCTCTGCATTAGTGAGAGGTTATGTAGAAGAGGAAAGAAATTTTCCCTGCTTAGCCGATTTGTCCTCCCTCTCTGCTTACTGGTTAGGAGATAGAAGGCGAGCCCAGATCCGGGGTAGCAATTCACATTCCATTACAAAACTCTACACAGCTTCCAAGCTAGCACCAGCATATATTTGGGGAACATCGGAGGAGTTTTCTTCTTCTTTTGTGGGTGGTCATGATCGTGGTCGTGGAGAGACATAGAAGGGAGAATAAAAAGTATGACGATGTGGTAAGTCAAAACACCTGGCTGGGATTTTTATTAACAGAAAATTAAACCCTCGATCTTCAGAGATTAAGCTTAGCCCTTTCTAAGTCAATGGAAACAAAATGCTTGTTGGATAAGAATGCTGAAAATAGTGAGAAATTTCTGTCTTAAAAAACCTTAAAATGATTTCTGCAAAGACAGAGTTTCCAGTGCACCCACATATATTTGAGAGGGTTTGTTTTGTTGTTTGTGTGTTTGTTTTTGAGATGGAGTCTCACTCTGTCGCCCAGGCTGGAGTGCAGTGGCACAATCTCGGCTCACTGCAACCTCTGCCCCCAGGGTTCAAGCGATTCTCCTGCTTCAACCTCTCGAGTACCTGAGACTACAGGTGCGTGAGAGGGTTTATTTTTCCTTACATATGTAGTTGTCTCTGAATTTGCGGACGATTATTCTGAAGGAAGTTTAATAGAATTGGAAGGTGAGGGAAAGAGAACTGCCAAGAGAAGGATGTGATTTTGTTTTCATTATTTCACACTCGTGAAAGGTATCCTCTAGATTTGGTGCTTTTTCAAGTAGGCAGGTATAGTTTTGAAGCCATATTTTAATTAGAGGATCTGAGGTTAAAGATCAAAGTCTGGGCTAAAACCTCTTTGAAAAAAAAAAAAACAAAAAAAATGCTTAGTTCAGTGCTACATTCGAGATTCCACAGAACTTTTGCAGGAATGGGTATGAATTCCTTCAAAATGATCCTGTACTCCATTTCAGGTAAATGAAGTTACACTGTCTCATCATTCTTAAAAATACGGCTGGCCGGGCATGGTGGCTCATATCTGTAATCCCAGCACTTTGGAAGGCCAAGTTGGGCGAATCACCTGAGTTCGGGAGTTCGAGACCAGTCTGACCAATATGGAAGAAACCTGTCTCTACTAAAAATACAAAATTATCCGGGCATGGTAGGGCATGCCTGTAATCCCAGCTACTGGGGAGGCTGAGGCAAGAGAATCACTCGGGAGGCGGAGGTTGGGGTGAGCCGTGATTGCGCCATTGCACTCCAGCCGGTGCAACAAGAGTGAAACTCCATAAAAAAAAAAAAAAAAAAAAAATATATATATATATATATATATATATATATATATACAGCTAAATTGATTGCATATTAGGGTGTCTTGTTTCGCAAAGGATTTGCTGGATGTGTGATACTTTTTAAAAATGCCATTGATGCTTACTGATATATGGAATATCATTATCTGGGGTTTTCTAGATACCATTTTATTTCTCATCAGAAATTCAGACTCTAAGCCCATATGGCAGACATGTGTTTGTTATGTGATGGGGAACATGTATCTCACTGAGCTGATATAGGTGGTGCACCTGTTCCTAACTTGTTACACCATCCAACGAGTGACCTTTTTTTTTTTTTTTTTTTTTTTGAGACGGAGTCTGGCTCTGTCGCCCAGGCTGGAGTGCAGTGGCCGGATCTCAGCTCACTGCAAGCTCCGCCTCCCAGGTTCCCGCCATTCTCCTGCCTCAGCCTCCCGAGTAGCTGGGACTACAGGCGCCCGCCACCGCGCCCGGCTAGTTTTTTTGTATTTTTAAGTAGAGACGGGGTTTCACCGTGTTAGCCAGGATGGTCTCGATCTCCTGACCTCGTGATCCGCCCGTCTCGGCCTCCCAAAGTGCTGGGATTACAGGCTTGAGCCACCGCGCCCGGCCCACGAGTGACCTTTTGATGAAATGATCTTTTAAGTTTCTTCAGGCAGACTCCTGAGGTCTTATTTGCATCTGACACAAGTACAGTATGTTACCTTAACTTAAAGCATTTTTTTCTCCTTTAAGAGAAAAAATAAACTTTACCTTATAAGTCCTGTATTTGATCAGTAGCTGTTTATTGGCTATCTGGTTTATGCCAGGCACTACACAACATAGGTGTGCTGGTAATAAATGTAGCTGCCTTATGTCAGGGGTCTCCAACCCCTGGGTATAAAGACTGGTATAAAGATAGACAGTTGCTAGTCTCATAGATGATATGTCACATTGAAAGAGACTCATCCAGCCATGAAGAGGTTATTTATATCTGTGTTAACTGCTAAACGTTAACTATGACAAGAACCTATGAAGTAAAGTTTGGCCTTTGTGTTGGGAGGAGAAATGGAGGATGCTGGGATGCAGGTCAAGGAAGGCATCCCATGGAAGTGACATTTTAACTAATATCTGAAGGATGGGTGACTGGAGGGAAAGAATGCTTCCAAGAACAGCTGGTACAGACCCCTGAGGTTGAAAAGGTGGATGTGTCCAGGGTAGTGAGAGAAGTACAGTGTGTTTGGAAGAAGAAAAAGTACTGAATGAAGTAAATGATAGGAATGGTGAAGAAGGTAGGGACTAGAGCAGACTTGTAAGAACTGGAAAACTGTGAAAAGTGTTGGCCCAAAAAGCAGCATGATGATTAGCTGGGCACGGTCACTCACGCCTGTAATCATAGCACTTTAAGAGGCCGAGGAGGGCAGATCACCTGAGGTCAGGAGTTCAAGACTAGCCTGACCAACATAGAGAAACCCCGTCTCTACTAAAAATACACAATTAGCCAGGTGTGGTGGCACATGCCTGTAATCCTAGCTACTCAGGAGACTGAGGCAGGAAAATCACTTGAATCTGGGAGGCGGAGGTTGTGGTGAGCCGAGATCGCGCCATTGCACTCCAGCCTGGGCAACAAGAGTGAAACTCCATCCAAAAAAAAAAAAAAAAAAAAAGCAGCATGATGAGATTTGCATGTTAAGGACTATTTTTCCCCATGGTAGAAAATGTTTCTGGTAAGAGGAAAGAATAATTGGCCTTCTCTTTGGAAGGAAATCAGTTAGAAGGCTAGTTTATGAAAATTTTGACAACTAGTAGTGGCCTGGAGCATCAAGGCAGTAAAGATGGGAACTCAGAGGGATTTGATAGAGGTTCAACAGGTAGGAAAATCTCGCTAATGGAATGGTGTTGGGAAGGGATGAATGACTTTCCAATCTTGGCTTTTATAGCTGGGTGGATGCTGATGCCTCACTGATATTGGAATGCTGGATTAAGCAATGTTTATGAACGGAGCATGTTCCCTACCCTTTATAGAGTTAAGTACATGTTTTTCACGTTTTTAGCGTTTTCTCTACTTGTAGTGTGTTTTAGTTGGTTAAAAGTTATGTACCTGGCATGGATGAAGCATGAAAAGTACTCATGTAAGTGAAAAGACAATGTTATTTTCTTACCTATTAAAATAATTAAATGGTTTCCTACTGCCCACTTCTCCTTTTTCTTCTTTTTAATTTCTTGATACTAAAAGGCAAAGAAGAAATTTCTTATAGATGGCCTGAGCTTTTGAATAATTTTCAAATGAGATGTACACCTCATTTGTTGGGTACATCAAATGAGATGTACACAACATAAAGCATTGTAGTTTATGTTTGCTTTAGTGATGCTTTATCTGTTTGACTTGTAAGCCTAACATTTATGGAAAGAGGCTTTTGGTAGGAACCAAGCTGGGATTTTTACAATGGCTTAAGTCCATCAGAGCAGATCTTATGCTACTTAAGAGCATCAGAACTCCTTTCATTGTCTGATTTTTCAACTTATTTCTTAATCGGAACCCCATAAAGAACATGAGTGGTTTTCTGATATCCTTAATGTCTTAAATATCAATATTTTACTTACCAGCAATCTGTGTGAAAATAAAGTTTATTTAGCAAACAAAAGTTGCTGTGTATCTACTGTATGCTGGGATCTTCACTAGATCTATGGGTGCCAAAGAAAAAGATCTATTTTACCCCTTTTGCAAAGAGTGAAACTTATTCCCACAGAGTGATTGTCTAGCTAGGATTTAAATACTTTTGGTGATGGCAGACTTACTACCTACCCCTAGACAGCCCTGGGATTCCTACTATATTCATTCACTTTTTTTTTTACCCCCCCCCCCCCCCCCGCTCTGTCACCCGGGCTGGAGTGCAGTGGCACAATCTCAGCTCACTGAAACCTCCACCTCCCAGGTTCAAGCGATTCTCCTTCCTCAGCCTCCCAAGTAGCTGGGATTACAGGAACCTGCCACCGCACCCAGCTAATTTTTGTATTTTTAGTAGAGACAGGGCTTCACCATTTTGGCCAGGCTGGTTTCGAACTTCTGACCTTGTGAACCACCAGCCTTGGCCTCCCAAAGTGCTGGGATTACAGGCATGAGCCATCATGCCCAGCCTAATTCATTTTTTTCCCATGGCAAATAAAATATTTTTGGAACAAGATAGATTGTGATGTGTTCTGCTGAGTTGGTACATGCTAGAAACTGGAGTGCAGACATGTTGTTCTGTGCTTTATGCAACTCAGGAGACAGTGTGCAATCTGACCCCCAGAGAGTTCCATCAGGGCGTGCTTCAACTACTCAGCAAGTGGCCATCTTTTACATTAACGTTTCTGCTCCTGAGACAAGATATCTGTCTCCCTGGGCTGCACAGCCATCCTCTTATGTGTGAACTGGGCCACAATCCTCTAAGACAATCTCACATGGAAGTCTTATTGGGACTGTCATTTGGGGTAATGCTTGTCTCTAATGTCATCCAAATGACTCACCAAAACCTCAGGTAACCGCCACTGTGCTCCAAAGAAGGTTCGCTTTTGTGGTGTCAATCCTGACAGATGTAACCTGAACATCCCTTTGGGCCCCAGTGAATCTCTCCATTTGGGGGAGAACGTGATTCTTCATCTCTTACTTGGGAGCATGGATATTTCTGAATAACCACAACCAAAAATTATATTAAGACGGACACCACACTTTATTTCATCTCTTTATTAGATGAGATAAACCGAATAGGAAGGAATAAAACTTTAAAAAGCCCTCCTTACTCCTCATTTTTTAAAATTGGAATAGCTTGGTGAAGAGATGCTAAAGAGAATACTTCTAAAACTAAGCTTAAGTGTGATTTTTGAAAATTTAAGTTGTAAGGTACTCTACAAATAACTCAGAGTCCTTTGCCTCACTGTGACCCAACCATATATGTGGGTTTAGAAGCCTAATTATAAGTTATTTATAAATATAACTTACCAGACAATTGCCTTGTTGTGAATATCCAAGATTGAAATCAATAGTATGTTTAGAACCAATTTTTGGTGACAAGCATATATGAGCTAACTTCTGGATAAGCCATGCATAGCTACTTATTTTAAAGAGTGCAAGATAGTGGTGACCACACATGCTGTCTTTTGGGTGATGAATTTTTAAAAAATATTTGTGTATTTGCACTGTTATAGTATTGGCTTCCTCAAGGCCCTGATGTGTTGAATTTTCTATGCTTTGGGGTATGGGCATGCCTTACATACAGCTGTCTTCTAAATATGTTAGACCATCTATTGTGGTAAGATTAAGTGAATGAAAGTTGAATATATTTTCTGTAAGTCCCTGAGAAAATTAATGAAATAAGTGAATAAAGAAATATATGTTTTTGAATTTTAGTGAGTTTACTTCAGATAAATTAAAAATTGTATCAGGTAAGCCAGGCCATGTAACGTGTCTTAGGGGTGTCTGTGATATGCTCATTCTTTGCACACTCAAAACCACTGTTGGTTAGGCACAGTGGCTCACACCTGTAATCCCAGCACTTTGGGAGGCCAAGGCAGGTGAATCACTTGAGGTCAGGAGTTCGTGACCAGCCTGACTAACATGGCAAAACCTCGTCTCTACAAAAAATACAAAAAATTAGCCAGGCATAATGGTGTGCACCTGCAATCCTGGCTACTCGGGAGGCTGAGGCAGGAGAATCAATTGAACCTGGGAGGTGGAGGTTGCAGTGAGTGGAGATCGCGTCATTGCACTCCAGCCTGGGCGACAGACCGAGACTCCGTTCCAAAAAAAAAAAAAACAACCACTGTCATCTTGCTAAGAATGTGGCATTGGGTTACATGCTGTAAAATCACCTTTTCCTCAGGAAAGTGGATGTTCTGCCTTAGAATGAGAGAATGCGTGTGCATGTTTCATCTTCTTGTGACAGTAAGTGCTGAGAACAGAATAGTCACTCACTTTCTCAGTTTGTCATTGATTTTGCCTCTTTTTTAAAGCAGCTCTAGATGTAGATGGGGTGAGCATGGTGGTCTGTGTGTTCTGAAGCTTGCTTTTGGAGAGTAGATGGTGAGTGGCCACATGTTTGTTTTGTGTTATGCTCAAGAAAAAGGGAGAAGTATATGTACACTGGGAAAGTGGAGTGGTTAGCACTGATCAAATTCTTATGTTTATAGATTCTGATTTGTTTCATTATTACCTTTACAGTAAGTGATTTTTCTTTTCTTTTCTTCTTTTTTTTTTTTTTTTTTTGGTCACCCAGGCTGGAGTGCAGTAGGGCGATCTCAGCACAGGGCAACCTCTGCCTCGCAGGTTCAAGCAATTCTCCTGCCTCAGCCTCCCAAGTAGTTGGGATTACAGGCACCCACCACCATGCCTAGCTAACTTTTGTATTTTTAGTAGAGACAGGGTTTCACCATGTTGGCCAGGTTGGTTTCAAACTCTTAACCTCAGGTGATCTGCCCACCTCAGCCTCCCAGAGTGCTGGGATTACAGTCATGAGCCACCATGCCTGGCAGAAATCAAATTTTGTAAAATCTCACTGGACCAGCTTATCTCTAAGAAGTCTGATAGTAGCTAGTGCTGTCTCTTGTGTCTCTTCAAAAAAACTGAAAAAACAGAAATCCTGGCTGGGGTTGGTGGCTCATGCCTGTAATCCCAGCACTTTGGGAGGCCGAGGCAGGTACATCACCGGAGGTCAGGACTTTGAGACCAGCCTGGCCAACATGCCAAAACCTCATCTCTACTAAAAATACAAAAATTAGCCGGGCATGGTGGCAGGTGCCTGAAATCCCAGCTATTTGGGAGGCTGAGACAGGAGACTTGCTTGAACCTGGGAGGCAAAGTTTGCAGCAAGCCAAGATTGTACCACTGTACTCCAGCCTGGGTGACAGAGTGAGACTCCATCTCAAAAATAAATAAACAGACAAACAAACAAACAGAAATCCAGTCCAAAACATCAGAAACTATGACATGCTTATATTACAAATGAATCTGTCTAGACTATTTTTAAATAAGTTTAAGCTATGGCACCCATGTTACAGACAAATTTTGATGAAAATCATTTCTTAGCCAGACCTGCCTGTATTTGCTTTAAATCAGATAAACCAGAAATTAAGTATTTCATTTTCTCTTCTGCCTGTGCCACACTTATTACCCCAATCGGTCTCCAGTTTGACAAGTCAAGAATCTAAAGTTATACTTGAATTTTTACCCTTTGTTGGTTGTTAGCTTTTTTACGTAAAAACACACTCAGCGTGATAGCAGTAGGAGCAGAAGTTATAAGATCTAACAGTTATTGAGCACTAGCTACCAGCATCCTATTTTTTTTTCTTATGTCATCTCATTCATTCATCACAACTCTTTTACACAGAGATGTAGATGTAATTATTATCCTCAGGATTCGAATGAGGAAATAGAGACCCAGGGAGGTGGCCAGCTATTAGAACTCAAACTGCTAAGTGTGTCTCCAGGGCTATGACTCTGACCCCTTCCAGACTACCCGCCACAGAGTCATGATCCATTCACCGAACAAACACTAAGTGAAAACCTCCTGTGTGCAGAGTCCTCCCTGTGAGGCTCATCAAGGGAAATAATGGGCACACCAAAAGAGAAAAACAAGTGTGTCAGCACAGGGTTCTAGCTTCCAGAAATAGATTACAGCACATTCTAGCTAGTATTTGGCAACATAAGTTAGGCCTTCACTTCCGTGATGGTCAGGAAGAGATGGATGTTTTGTGGAGGGAGGGGCTTTCGGAGGGGGTGTTAGTACATGGAAAGAACTGACTGGGATTTGTATGCCCTTAGAAAAGGGGAGGTCAACAAGACACTAAAGCAGAAGGCTGGCAGAGTGAGATCCAGGGGCAAAGTAGAGTGAAACCTTGGACAAGTCCTGCCAAAGACTGAATTTTTACCCTGTTCTCATTGGAAAGGTTAGGGTGTGGAATAGAGATGGTCTTTCACATGGTGGGAGATGTCCTAGAAGTGGAGAAGTGGGCATGGACTCTGACATTCTGATGGTCTTCTGTGTGGTGGATAGTGGGGGACTCTCTTGTCTTTTAAAACCTCCCTTGTGGACACTTACTTTTAACCTCATTGAAAGTGCTGAGCCCTGTTCAAAGACTCATATGTAGCTTACTTTTGAAGAGACTTGAAGCTGTAAACTTTATAAGTGTTTGGGAAATTTAGTTTTGTTGGGTAGGGCCAATGCCTTGAGAACAGATCCATTTTTTTATGTTATGAGAGGTTATTGTTATTTTACATGATATAGAAACTCAAGGTTTTGCCTCAGAACTTGTATTGGGGTGATCCCAAGAGGTTTATAAATGTGATATGAGTCAAGTAACGGCAACAACTGTATTGACCTAATTACTAATCAAATCTAAAAATTTGTTCAAGTTCAAGTGTGATAGCCTCTGGGAGATATTATTTTGTTGTTGTTTTTGAAGCAGGAGGAGTCACGTGTACTGGAGGACAGTGAGAGGAAGATTTTCTATCTCTCTTAGAGTGCGTTTGAGATGGGGGTCACCAGTGTGCCTCATTTGTTGTATGATGGTACCTGAGCAGGTTATAGAATTGGAAGAGTTTGCATTGTGAGAAGCACTTGAGGGTCTCTTTCCTGTTTTTTTCCTATCTGTGGATAAGGACTATCTTGAAACCAGCAAGAAATAGAAAATTTAAGTCGCGCATGCTACCAGCTCAATTATAACTGACTTATCTTGTGTATTTAGTACTAGTATCATTATTATCATTGTTATTTTGCTAATGACAATGGGGGAGTTTTAGCAAAATAATCGTGAAAAGCAATCTGGATTAGTAGACAGGCATTCTGGCTCATTTTCTCATCTGCTGAATATCACCATCAGCAAGCTTGCATTGGGAACCATTTATTAACAATTACCCCAGTGCAAGGCTCTAGAACTGCAAAGATGGATAAAATATGGTTCCAGTTCTAAAACTCATCAGTGCCTCACAACCAGCAAGAACACATGGAGGACATCCAAGTGGAGAAGAAAGTAATGCTCTCAAATGTGCAGGGTTTGCCATGTGGAGGAGAAAGATGTGTGAAAGGGAAAATGTACATTTAGGAAAAAAACAGTTTAAGTATAGGCATTGGAGTATAAAAATATGAGGCTTATTTGAGGACACAGTAGGACAAGAAGTGGAGTGTGAGTAGCGAATAGAGATTGGAAGTGTTGTGTAGAGTTGTGATAGTAAGAGGTGTTGACCTTGGAAAAATGAATGGGGGATCTGTTGTGTTGGCTGCTATGAGCCATCAAATGTTTTGGAACAAGGCTGTGATGTGAGCAGCTCTGTGTTTCAGAAAGAACATGGCTAACCTAAAGGCAATGTTTCTAGCAAAGTTCAGTGTGAACTTGGAATTTCGTACCCTCTTTGACAGAATACATTTTCCCTTTTTTAAAAGAGATTTTTCAGCCCAGAATGTATGGGCTCCTTCTATACATGATTAAATAATAATGGAAAGGGGAGAATATTTATTTTCCACAAATAAAGTGTAATTAGGTAATGTTTAAACTTCCCTAATTGTGTTTTAGTAATTGGTACTTATTTAAGCTCTTTAGGGAGTGGAAATCTTTAGAGGGAAGGAACTCCTTTTTTCTCAAAAACATTGAGAGTGAACACTGGAATCTGAATGGAGATATATAAATAATAATTTTGGACAAATGGTTACTATAATGGGGAGCTCATATGAATCACTAAAATGTTACATAATTGAATAGCAAAATAAGCAGAAGACATGACTAGGCAATTCAAAAAGTAATACACTAAACATATATAAAACCAAGTTACCTGAATAGTTACTAAAATGCATATTAAAATAATGAGATGCCAGTTTTTTGACATACCAAAATGGAAAATGTATTTAAAAATGACATATATCATTAAACTGTTGATAAATGGTAAGTGTAGGGAAACAAGAGTTTTGTAATACTTTTTTTTTTTTTTTTTTTTGAGACAGAGTCTCACTCTGTCACCCAGGCTGGAGTGATGTGATCTCAACTCACTGCATCCTCTGCCTCCTGGGTTCAAGCGATTCTCTTGACTCATCCTTGTAGGGTTACAAGAATGCACCACCATCCCCACTAATAGAAAAAAGGTTTTTTTCTACTAAAAAAAAAAATTGTATTTTTAGTAGAGATGGGGTTTCACCATTTTGGTCAGGCTGATCTCAAACTCCTGACTTCAAGTGATCCACCTGCCCTGGGAGCCTAAAGTGCTGGGATTACTGGTGTGAGTCTCTGTGCCTGGGCTCTAAGTGTAAGTGGTGTCATATTTGTATATGGCAGTTATTGCACTGTGCATCAGCAGCCTTAAAATGTGCTATATTTCTTAATACAGAAATTTTAACTAATAAATTTATCACTTATAAAATAATGAAGCAGTGTCATCTGTCTGGGGTAAATACTTGAGTTTTGTCATCTCATGCCAAGGAAATTGAGTATGTGGACACACAAGAAGTGGGTTTAGAAGTAGAGGTTTAATAGGCAAAAGAAAGAGAAAGGAAAATAGCTCTCTCTCCTGTGAGGGAGAGGGTTGCCCGAGTGGACTTCCGGCCTGGAGCAAAGTGCACCAGATTTTATAGACTGGCTTGAGGAGGCAGTGGCTGATTTACATAGGGCCCAAAGATTGGTTGGGCCAGGTGTGATGTTTATACAGTGCACGAGGAAGCTGGCTGCCCCCACCTAATCTTCTATTATGTAAATGGAGTCTTTGCCTGGGTGGTGCCCTGTTGCCTGCCACCATGTTGCCTGCTTCTTACTGTACACATGGTTTACAAAGGAAATGGAACATAGAGCCACCATTCTGAACATGCCTAGTCCCCAGGTAGCACGTTTTCCTACTGGCACAGCTGCCAGCATTTATTTGTGCAAGCTTCCATCTTGCTTATCTATGTCTGCAGCTCAATTTTACACACTGCTCTATATTAGAAAAGAAGTAATTTGGGGTCTGCTTTTATTAAAATTAAAATTTATTTTTAACTCCTGCATCAATAATAGTTAATGTCATGGGAAGCATTCATAATGTATTTGTATTTATGAACAAGCAAGATAGCAAACTCTTGTGGTTCTTTTTAAGTTATTTATACAAATGTATGGGGTACAAGTGTAATTCAATTACATGCATGTATTCCATTGTGGTGAGGTCAGGGCTTGTAGGGCATGCATCACTCAAATAATGTACATTACAACCATTAAGTAATTTCTCATCTTCCACCCCCATCCTAACCCCTCACCCTATTAAGTCAGGTGTCATACTGTGCTGTACCTCAATGACCAAAACAACAAAGATACATTAATTGTTTTCTGAGACTCAGTTTTAAAAATCAACCTAAGATAAAAGATGACTCCTATGCCAATAAAACATTGTATTTGCTGTACGCACACACACGCACACACACGTGTGTGTGTATATATATTTGTTTATACTCAAGAAATGTATACAGAGTCTTTCCCACTGCACAAACCTAAAAGTAAAGTCAAATGGCCCTATGCAATAAACATCATGGTAATAACTTCAAAAAGTAAGCTTCCTCCAATGAATGTAAATTCAAAATAAAAAGAAGAAACTGTTGCTCCAGATGTGCAGAAATCAATATAAAAACACAGGAAGCATGGAAAAGCAAGGTTTATGACACGTTCAAAAGAACACAATAATTTTCCAGTATTCTAGCAAAAAAATTCATTGAAATATCAGACTTTAAAAGACTTTCAAAAAATAGATTTTAAAGAAGCTCAAAGAGATGCAAGAGAAATCTGAAAGCCAATACAAAAATAAATAAATAAATTCAGAGAATGAATGAGAAATGTATCAAGGAGGCAGATATCTTTTAAAAGAAATCCAAACAAAAATTATGGAGGTTTATTGAAGGAAAAAGAAAATACATTTAAAGATTCAATAATAGACGAGAACAGGAATAAAACGAATTTTCAGAACTTGAAAACAGGTCTTTCAAAATAATCTACTCAGACAAAAATAAGGAAAAAAGAATAAAAGAGCATGAACAAAGACTTTGAGATGTTTGGGACTAAATATAGTGACTAAACTTACAAATTATCAGTGTTTTTGAGGGGTAAAAAACATCAACATTTTAGAAAACCTATTTAAGAAAATAATTGAAAATAAAGTTTAAGAAAACTTCTCAAACCTAGCAACAGAGTTAGACATCCATATACAGGAAGCCCAGCAATCACAGCAAAATACATTGCAAAAGGGGTTCATCATGGCATACGATAATCAGAATATCTAAAGTGCAAGAAATAATTCTAAAATCAGTAAAAGAATAGCATCTAGTCATTTATAAAGGAAACCACATCAGACTAACAGCAGACTTCTCAACAGAAACTTTACTGGCCAGAAGAGAATGCGATGGCACTTTTAATGTTGAAAGGAAAAGAAACTGCCAGCCAAAAATTTTACATTAAGCTAGATTAACCTTCACAAATGAAGAAGAAATAAAGTCTTGCCCTGACAAATAAATGCTGGGGAAACTAATTACTACTAGGCTGGGCCTATGAGAGAAGTTCAAAGGATTTCTAATATAAAAACAAAAGATTGATATTCACCATCATTAAAACATGTAAAAGTATAAAATACATCTTAAAAAACAAAAGAGAAAAAGAAAAAACATCAAATCACAACACGACAGAATTTTATCAAACCACAAATATAAATAGATTAAAAAATAGAAAACAACATTATGACAGAAACAAAACCTTACATGTCAATATTAACCTTGAATACAAATCAATTAAATTCCCCATTATGTGGTATAGATTTAGCAAATGGATAAGAAAAGTTGATTCAATACTATGTTGCCTACAAGAATCTCACCTTACTTGTAAGACACATATAGACTAAAAGTAAAGGGAGGAATATATTAACACAAACAGAAACCAAAAGCAAACAGAAGTATCCATATTTACATCAAATAAAACAGATTTTAAATAAAAAACAGTAACAAAAAGGATAAAGAAGGTAATCATCCAATAATAAAGAATCAATTCAGCAAGAGGATATAATAATCCTAAATATATATGCGCCCAACATCAAAACACCCAGATTTTTAAAAAAATTACTAAACCTGTAGAAATAGATAGACAGCAATACAATAATAGTGGAGAAATTAGAAATTCTACTCACAGCATTGAGAGACCATTGAAATAGAAAAGCTGAGAAATAATTATTGGACTTAAATCGGACTTTAGACCCAATAGACCTAAAAGACATTTACAGAACATGCTTCCCACTCAACCATAGAATATACACTCCTGTCATCAAAACATAGAACATTCTGCAACATAGACCATGTGGTAGGCAATAAAACAAGTCTCAACAAAGTACCCCCCAAAATCAAAATTATATCAACTACCTTTTAAAACCACAGTAGAATGAAACTACAAATCAATATGAAGAAGAATTTCAGAAACTAAAATTACAAAGAAATTAAACAACATGTTCTTAAACAGTCACCATGTCAATTAAGAAATTAAGATGGTCGGCTGCTTTCCCTGCTGTCAGTCAGCCTGCGCCCGCTTCTTCAGGGCCCAGTCCCTCAGATCCATCGCCGCTTCTAGACCCTACCGCGGTCTCGGATATTGCCGGGAAAATGTCTGGTGAATTTTCGTTGGCAGATACACTACCTGAACACTCCCCTGCCAAAACCTCTGCTGTGAGCAATACAAAACCTGGCCAACCTCCTCAAGGCTGGCCAGGCTCCAGCCCTTGGAATAATCCGAGAGCTCCACCTTCGGTGCCATCTGGACTCCCACCAAGTGCAACACCCTCTACTGTGCCTTTTGGACCAGCACCAACAGGAATGTATCCTTCCATGCCTCCCACCGGACCACCTCCAGGACACCCAGCACTCTTTCTTCCTTCGGAACCATCATGCCCCCCACCCGGTGGTCCTTATCCAGCCCCAACAGTGCCAGGCCCTGGCTCCACAGGGCCATATCCTACACCAAATATGCCCTTTCCAGAGCTACCCAGACCATATGGTGCACCCACAGATCCAGCTGCAGCTGGTCCTTTAGGTCCATGGGGATCCATGTCTTCTGGACCTTGGGAGCCAGGAATGGGAGGGCAGTATCCTACCCCTAATATGCCATATCCATCTCCAGGGCCATATCCCGCTCCTCCTCGTCCCCAAGCCTCTGGGCCAGCACCACCTGTTCCACGGGGCACCAATCCACCAGGAGCCTGAGGACCACCACACCATATCCTGCCCCTACAGGATTGTATCCCACACCGGGACTCTATCCTACTCCCAGTGATCCTTTCCAAGTGCCTTCAGGACCTTCTGGCGCTCCACCGATGCCTGGTGGTCCCCACTCTTACCATTAAGTTAACAATGGACGAACAGATGACGCTTTGCTTTTTGAAGTACACGTATATGCACATGAATGCATATATAAAAATTGCCAGTTTCACTGTTAGAGGGCATTCATGAAAGAACAACTCTTGCACCTCTCAGAGAGGATAACTGCCTCTTGTACTTGGATGTGTAGTACATCATATGTATACAATCAGATAAAAGCATAGAAGTAAATCATTCAGATGTGATTTTTATTTGGTTTTCATGGAAAGTTATGGTGATAAAGTATATTGAATAGCTCTTTGACAGAATTTGTTTAAACTATGAAACTACACACTTAAAAATCTAAGATGTGGATTATTGCTAGAATCTGCGACTTCATTGGCAAATTATTTCAAGTATTTTTCTATAATCACTTTCCCCTTCTAGATAAATAAACTTTGAGAATAACCCATCATAATCCAAACAAATAATGCCTCAACATTTTGAGCTGTTCTGTTGGACAAAAAAACCTGGTCCTTTTGAGGTTATATTTTGGATATACATTTTTAAACTGTCAGTAATTATTGTCAGATGTGGAGTTCAATAGTCAGCCAGTGTTCATTTTTATCCTTGAGCTTTCAGTAAAGACTTTCTGGTTTTATTTTAGTCATTGGGTCATACAGCACTAAAGTCTGCTATTTATGGAAACTAACTTTTTTGTTTTTAATCCAGGCCAACATGTATGTAAATTAAATTTTTAGATAATTGGTTATCTCTTTGTACTACTTGAGATTTGATTATGAGATGTGCATATTGCTTTGGGAAGAGCTCGAGGAAGGAAATAATTCTCTCCTTTGTTTTGAACCTCAAACTAGATAAACCCTAGGCATTGCTTACTTGCAACAGGTAATTTTCATTCCCACAAAAACCTGAGGCAGCTCTTCTGCCCAGAGCATTCCCTGTAGCCACCCTTACCCCACTTGCCCTTGGTTCTTCAGAAGAAGCACATTCCTTGATTCCTCCCTGATGTGGTAAACTGGCACACTCTAGGGGTCTAAAACATAAAACAGTTGTGTTTAGAGAACCTTAAGTCATGCAGACATGACTGTTCTCTTTGTACAAGTGTGAACCAAAATATGTATCTGTTTTTCAGAGTCTGGTTAAGCTATGTTATTGTCTACTGCATAGTTTCCTGAGTCTGTTTGTAAAGTGCTTATGGCTAACAGTTCAGTTCTGTATTTGTTGACAGGTAAATAAGTGGAGTTGAGTGCCATCTTTGAAAAAATTACCCTCTAGCTCTAACACTGAAAATAATAATAAATTGTAGATCTCTGCAACTAAGTTTAAAAAAAAAAAGATGGTCAGCCGGGGTGGTGGCTCACACCTGCAACCTCAGCACTTTGGGAGGCTGAGGCAGGTGGATCACCTGAAGTCAGGAGTTTGACGCTAGCCTGGGAAACATGGCAAAACCCTGTGTCTACCAAAAATACAAAACAAACAAACAAGCAAACAAACAAACAAACTGGGTGTGGTGGTGTGCACCTGTGGTCCCAGCTACTCAGGAGGCTGAGGTGGGAGGATCGCTTGAGCCTAGGAGGTGGAGGTTGCAGTGAGCCAAGATCGTGCCATTGCACTCGAGCCTGGGTGACAGAGTGAGACCCTATCTCAAGTAAAAAATTAAAATGAAAAGTAAAAATTTGTGGGAACAAATTGGAAATAGAGACACAGTATAATAAAACCTGTGAGACACCACAAAAACAGTACTAAGACAACAGTTTATAGCACTAAATGCCTCCATCAAAAAAGTAGAACGCTTACATATTAAGGACCCAACATCACACTTAAAGAAACTAGAAAATTAATGACAAACCAAATTCCAAGTTAGAAGAAGAAAACAAATGACAAAAATAAGAACATAATCAAATGAAATAAAGACCAAAAACTACAAATGATCAAAAGAATAAAGAGTTAGTTCTTCAAAAAGACAAAATTGATAAATTGCTAGCTAGACTAACTGCAAAAATAAGAGAGATCTAAATAAACAAAATTAGAAGTAAAAGAATAGACATTACAATGGGTACAACAGTAATAAAAAAGATCACTAAAAACATTCAAAAACAGCTAGACACTCACAAACCTGAAAACCTAGAAAAAAAATGAATTCCTGGAAACATACGACCTCTCAAGATAGAAACAGGAAGAAACAGAGTGCCTGAAAAGACCAATAATAAGTAGCATGATTGAGCCAGTAATTTTAAAAAGTCTTGAAAAAGAAAATCTCAGGACCGGATGAATGCACAAATTCTACCAAATATACAAAGAATTAATAATAATCCTCCTGAAACTCTTCCCCAAAACTGAGGATAATGAAATTCTTTCTAGGTAATTCTGAGGTCATTATCACCCTGATACCGAAACTAGCCAAGGACACACAACAACAACAACAACAACAACAAAAAAAAATGATAAGCCAATATCCTTGGGAACATAAATGCAAGAATTTTCAACAAAATACTACTAAACTGAATCCAACATAAAATAAAAAAGAGAATATATCATGATCTAGTGGGTTCTATACCAAGGATGCAATAATGGTTCAAAGTACACAAAGTAGTATACATAATAAGTTACATGAACAAAATTAAGGACAGAAACCTATGGTTATCTCAATAAATGCAGAAATAGAATTTAATAAAACTCACCATTTCTTCATGATGAAAATCCTCAATAAAATAAACATAGAAGTAACATTATAATGAATGAGAAAAATTCTTTTTAAGAACCGAAACAAGAAAAGGATGCCATTTTTACAACTCCTATTTAATATAGTATTGGAAGTCTTAGCCAAAGCAATCAGACAAAAGAAAGGAAGAAAAGGCACCTAAACTAGAAAAATAAAATTAAATTATTCCTGTTCACTGATGATGTGGTGTTATATTTAGAAAGACCTAAAAACTCTACCAAAATCATTTAAATATGATAAATGAATTGAGTAAAGTGTCAAGATACAAAATCACCATATGAAAATTAGTAGTGTTTTTATACACAAACAACGATCCAACTAAGAACCAAATCAAGAAGGCAATCTCATTTACAATAGCTCCAAAAAGCAATAAAATACATAGGAACATATTTAATCAAGTAAGTGAGAGAGCTCTACAGGTAAACTACAAAACATTGATTAGACAAAATGTAAATGCCACAAAAAGAAAAATGGCTCATGCTCATGGATTGAAAGAATTAATATTGGTAAAAATAACCATACTGCCCAAAGCAATCTACAGATTTACTGCAATCTCTATCAAAATACCTGCATTATTTTTTACAGAATTACATAAAAACTATTATAAGATTCATAAGAAAGGGGCCCAAAGAGCCAAAGCAATCTTAAGCAAAAAGAACAAAGTTGGAGGCATCACTTACCTGACTTCAAATTATACTGCAACAGAAGATGTAAGAAAAACTCTTCTGGGCATTGGTTTGTGCAAAGTATTCATGACTAAAACCTCAAACATGCAATAAACAAAAGTAAAGGAAAATAGACAAATGGGACTCAAACTAAAAAATTTTGGCACAGCAAAAAAAAAAAAAAAAAAAAAAAAATCAACAGGGTAAATAGGCAACCTACAGAATAAAAGAATATATTTGCAAACTATGTGCCAACATGGAACTAATATTGAGAATTTACAAATAATTCAAATCAAGTCATCATAGTAATAATAACAAAGAATCCCATTGAAAATGGGCAAATAACTAGGTCTTTTTCAAAAAAGACATACAAATAGCCAGCGTGTGTATTTTTAAAATGCTCAATATCACTAATTAGCAGAGAAGCAGAAAGTAATACCATGATGAGATATTACATTAGCCATAAAGGCTACTATTAAAAAGAAAAACACATAATAAACGTTGGCAAAGATGTGGAGAAACGGGAACACTCTATACACCGTCAGCAGAAACATATAAATTAACGCAACCTCTGTACAAAACAATATGGAAATTTTTCAAATAACTAAGAATAGAATTACCATTTGATTCAGAAGTCTCATCACTGGGGATCTACCCACAAAAAGAATTTATTATATTAAAATGATAGATACATTTGCATGTTTATTGCATCATACTCACAATAGCAAACCATATATACAATAAGAGTTTAATATTCAAAATATATAAGAAATTCAAAGCAAAGGTAAATAATAATAATGATAACCCAACTGAAAAATAGAAGACTGACAAAATATTTTGCCAACAAATATATACAAATGACCAATAGGTATACGAAAGAGTGCTCAATATCACCTACCATCAGGCAGTTGCAAATGAAAACAATGATGAGCCATCACTTCAAATCTGTGAGGATTGCAAAAATCAGAAAGAAAGAACAGAGAAATAACAGGCAATGTTTGTCATTGATGTTCCTGAGATTCCTGAAGCAAATCTTAATAACACCACTGCTCTCACACATTTCAGACATGATGGAAAAAGAAAACTTTAAAAATGATTTAACACGCAGTTCCTCAAACATAAACATATTCTTGTATCCCCCCAAAGCCATGGAAGAGCAGGCACATCATGCAGTACCTTATAAGCCATAAAGACTCTGACTCTCGTGGTAATCTCAAAGGAAAATCACAGAATGGGAAGTCGAGTCCTGAGGGAATTTAAGGGTATGGGACAGAAGATGCTCCTATTTGAGAGCAAGAGGAAAAAGTGGCTTTTTAGGAAACATTTCCATTGAAGCAGAGTGTCCCATATCACATTTTAAGGTCTGGCATTCTTTTTGACCTTTGTACCTCTGGTCTGTGTTATCTGCTTCATTCATGCCTACCTACCTTAGTATTTGACTACTGTCTCATGTCTCTTCACATTCCAGGGCTCTTTTATTTGCTCAAGGCAGGAGATCAGATGAGGGTTAGAGACAGCAAGACCTGTTTTGTTAGAAAAAAGTAAGATGACTTGCTGGGATCCTCCAATTACAAACCTAACACTATGTTCAGTAAAGAGGAGAGAATATTATAAAATATTCTAAAAAATTAATTTCTAAATACTGTTTTCTGACAGAACCTTTAGAATATTTAAAACATATTTTACATTTCTGGGCCCTTAGCTCTACTATCCAACACTATTGAATTTAAAATTTGTGATGAATATTGGATTTCAATATTTGGGCAACAATATTTTATGCCACTGAATTTCTAGATTTCTACTAATCTAGAGTGAAGGATACAGATTAGCTGAAGAAAGGGGAAGGTTTCTGTTAAGATAAAACATCTTGAAGATTTTCTTTCTTTATTCCAAAAAAATCTTCAAGTTTTCCTCAAAAGTATTGATCTAAAAATAGTTTAAGTGAGGAAAAACTCCCAAAATCATTCTACAAAGGGAGCAAATAGAAACCTTAGGGTGTATTAGGAATTCCAGGGAGATGTTATTCTCACCTAGGGAAACCAGGTATCTGTATTTTTCTAACATCACATCCCTACATAAATTCCACTGAGCAGGATTCAGACATTCCCACTCCTTTTAAGATAATTCTATGGCCACATCCTTCAATGGTAGCAGTTTCTAAAAAAACACACACACACACACACACAGAGCAAGTGGCCATGGGCAGAATTCTTAATTTGACTGTAGGTGTTTGAGAGTTAAGAGAGTTGACTCTGTTTTACATGAGAGACTTGAATTACCCAAGAAGATACTGTTTAATACAGAGAGATTCTCTAATGTTTTCCCTCATTCTGAGGAAAGAGAATGAAATAAGATCCACAAAGCCAGTGTAGGTACTATAGTTTTCTGAATGATGCAGCATACAATTCATGGCATAAACACAAGCATATACAGTTTTGAGTGCTATATTTACATTATACAGAGTAAGTTGTATATAGTTCTCATATGGAGAAGTCACAATAAGTTAGAAGGTACCTCTCATATGTTAATGTGTACATCAGTAAACTGGAGATTTTGTTAAAATGTGTATTCTAATTCAAGAGACCTGGGATGAGACTTGAGTTTCTGCATTGCTAACAAACTCATCAAAGATCTCGATGATTCTAGCTAAGAAAAATATTTTGTAAAACATCTAGTAAGTGACAGAACCTGGTTTTTATCCCAGTGTATAAGACCGGTAAACAAAGATGACAACCGTCATTTTCTGAAGCAAGGTAGAAACAAAGAGAAACTAATAAGAAGGGGGCACTTCCAGGTTAAATGGGATTGTTTATGCACATTAATCAGAAAGTCTCTCCAAGATACTCGCTAATGATAGTGTTCAAAGGAAAAGTAACTTTGTGGTGGAGGAATCCTTTAGAGAGCACCTTAACCAAGTGAATAAAACTATCGGGACAAATTGGTATCAGGTGCTGATACATATAGGCGGATTCAACATGACTTCTGCAAGGTTACTGGCCAAAAAACCTAAACCATAATCGGAATTTAATCACAAAAAACATCAATTTTATGTAAAATTCAAGCTACATATGTTTCCCATATTTTGTAATTTCTAATAGTGTATTTAAATACTCCCTCTTTAGCATCCTAGAAGGCACATTTTAAAAAATTAATCCCTTTTCCTACCTTCTGAATTATCCCAGGCAATTAATTCCATCCTTTTTAAGTGTGCATTTAAAAGTTATGTTCTTCATAGAGCTGATGGAGCATCCAGATGGAACATAAACAGTGTACTTTTCTCACTCACTGATATCTGAGGACCCAGCACCATCCTCAAAAAGATTGTTTTATATCCCCACCTGCCCAGAGTGATCTGTCTACAAAGGGAACCTTTCAATGTTTCAGAGTATAAATTCAAGGTGAGAATTATTTGTGATATGTAAGAAGCCTGGATGGAGAGAATGAAGATAAGGCTCTGGTATAGAGGGGAGAGTTATTTTAAAGAGGTCCTTTCACTGTCTTGAGAAGAAAAGGAAAAAGGTAGTTAAAATAATCTTGTTAGGCAGAAACATCAGAAGTAGAAATGGAAATGACTGCAATTCTAGAGACATGACATTCTAGAAGAAAAAGTGGACACAGTTTTTGACCTGGGACACACTTATCTGAGAATCGGCCATTTTTTCTCTCTTCTCTGATTCCTTCTTAGGAGAGATTAACCAAACAAATCTCACCTTCATCTTGAGAATGTGTCTGTAAAGGCATCAGGACAAACTTTTTACCTGGTGCTACCACACCCACAGGCAGAAGGACCTTAAAGCGCTGAAAATGTTCTCTCCTCCTGGCCTTTGTGTAGAATTCAGAAACAATGGCCAGCTATATAAAGATGAAATTGTGACTTTCTCATTTTTCTGCCCTCTAGTACTCTTCCTTGCCACAGACTCCAGTGGTTTCTGTTACAGCTATGGGAATATAGGCCAAACTGACTAGCCCCCTACCAAACACAAGCAGAGCAGCCTCTGTGATCTCCCTTTGGGGAAAAAGCTTAAAGCTTTTCAGCTCTCCTGAAAGAATTCGGGAGCCTGTGTGCTTTACCCTGGCCTCACCTTGGAATCACATGGGGCAATTAATTAGAACAACATAAATGATTCCACCCAGAACAACAGGTAAAATCAGCATTTTTTCAAACTGGCCAGATGCTCTTAAGTGGAAGTTTGGGGTGAGAGCCACTTAGCTAAGCATTGCTTCTCAAACTTTCAGGTGCATATAAATTATTTGTTATTCCAGATCTCACTTGTAAGAAAATGTGATTATGTTGGTTTGGAAGGGAGCTCATTAGTTAAAAATTTTTTTTTTTCCTGAGACAGAGTCTCGTTGTGATGTGCAGGCTGGAGTGCAGTGATGTGATCTCAGCTCACTGCAACCTCTGCCTCCAGGGTTCAAGCGATTCTCTTGCCTCAGTCTCCTGACTAGCTGGGATTACAGGTGCCCGCCACCACGCCCAGCTAATTTTTGTATTTTTAGTATTGACGGAGTTTCACCATATTAGCCAGGCTGGTCTCGAACTCCTGACCTCAAGTGATCCGCCCGCCTTAGCCTCCCAAAGTGCTGGGATTACAGGCATGAGCCACCACACCGGGCCCTGTACCCTTTTTTTAAGCCTAGGCTTGAAGACCATGCTGCCAGTCAGGTTGCAGTCACCACTCACAGCTCAAGATGCTCACCTACCCCAACTTCCTGTGGCAGTAGTACAGGCTGTGCCTGCAGTGGTGTGCGAAGGGTTTGCTGTGCCTGAGCCACTGCACAGAGGCTGTGCAACTGGTGAGAGGGCATTTCACCCTTCATCTGCAGTGTGAGGACAGTTTTCGCACTTGTTGAGAGCAAAGTTACTTTTCACAGTCCCAAGCAGGCAGCTCTTGGACTCTGAAAGTAGAATGCTTTTTCTTTTGTCCCAGTTTTGCCTTCTTGGTTCACTGAACTCTCCTCTTTCCCAGGAGCAGCACTCTGTAGGGCTAAACTTCTGGGAAACTGCATCATTCTTGGGTCCAGCCAACTCTGGGCCACTGCAGCCCTCCAAGCTGGCACTGGCCAATGTCAGCGGCAGCTCCTGAGATGCGGAGATAGGGGAACTGAGGTTCCCAGGGCTGGAGTCAGTCCCCTGATGCCTGCATTTTCCCAGTGGCATCCTGACACAACCACTTGCATCTTGGTGGAAAGTGAGTAGCACAGTATGAGTCCCCAGTCTGGTGCTATGCTCTCAAGAGTTCTTGAAGTCAACAGCTAGTGTTAGTGTCAGGGTTCATGAGAACAAAGGAGCTCTCCCACAACTCTGTGGCAGTCCACAGGAGAAATGCAGGCTGCGGAAACATTCCCCACTTACCTGTCCTCAGCAATGCTGAGGCCCTCCAGGTTCCTAGCAGCTCTCTGCTGAGTTGGCCTCTTGCTTCCTTTTCCTTTGGCTCCTCAGATTTTTTCTGTGAGTTCTCAATTAGGTTCCAGTGTTCTTTCCTTGATATTCTATTGGAGGTATAATTAATAGTTCAAAATATTGTTCTTTCTAAGGAGAACTGACATCCAATGTCACAAATTTACCATCTTGAGCCCTTTCCTTTTTTAAATATTTTATCTACATGTATGTTTTCACAACTACCATGCAATGTAACGTTTCTTTGATGCCAAGTTGTACAGATATGCTATAATTTTTGTTACTTTTGATACTGAATAACCTGGTTTTGTTTCCTTTTTTGCACATTATTTAAAATATTAGATAGTGGATAAAATACCATCTCACACCAGTTATAAAGGTTATTATTAAAAAGTTAAAAGGTAACAGATGCTGCTGCCGGGTGCAGTGGCTCACACCTGTAATCCCAGCACTTCGGGAGGCCAAGGCAGGCTGATCATGAGGTCGGGAATTCAAGACCATCCTGGCCAACATGGTGAAACCCCATCTCTACTAAAAATACAAAAATTAGCTGGGCATGGTAGCACATGCCTGTAGTCCCAGCTACTTGGGAGGCTGAGGCAGGAGGATCGCTTGAACCTGGGAAATGGAGGTTGCAGTGAGCCGAGATTGTGCCACTGCACTCCAGCCTGGCAACAGAGCGAGACTCCGTCTCAAAAACAAAAACAAACAAACAAAAAAGTAACATGCTGCAAAAGTTGTAGTGGAAATGGAATGCTTGTACACTGCTGATGGGAATATAAATTAGTCCAGACATTGTGGAAAGCACTGTGGTGATTTCTCAAAGAACTACAAACAGAAGCAGCATTTGACCCAGCAATTTCATTATTGGGTACATAACCAAATAAGTATAAATTATTTTATCATAAAGACACACGTACACACATGTTCATTGCAACATTATTTGCAATAGCAATATCATGGAATCAGCCTAAATGTGCATCAACAGAAGACCAGATAAAGAAAATGTGGTACATACACCATGGAATACTACATACCCATTAAGAAGAATAAGATCCAGTAATTTGCAATAATATGAGTTGCAGGTCATTATGATAAGTGAAATAAGCCAGGAAAGGAAATGCCAACATTACATGTTCTCAATTATTTGTGGAAGCTAATAATTAAAACAATTAAACTCATGGAGATAGAGAGTAGAAGGATGGTTATTATGGGCTGGGGAGGGTGGTGAGTAGGGGGTTGGGAAGAAGTGGGGATAGTTTATGAATAGAAAAAGTAAAACAAATGAAAAAGACCTAATATAACACAACAGGGTGACTATAGTCAATAATAATTTAATTGCACATTTTAATATATCTAAGAGTATAATTGGATTATTTGTAATGCAGAGAATAAATGCTTGAGAGGATGGACACTTCATTCTCCAAAATGTAATTATTATATATTGCATGTCCGTATCAACATATCTCATGTATTCCATAAATATATACACAAATATATATTTAAAAATCTTTTTGGCCAGGCGTGGTGGCTCACACTTGTAATCCCAGCATTTTGGGAGGCCGAGGCAGGCAGAACACGAGGTCAGGAGTTCAACACCATCCTGGCTAATATAGTGAAACCCCGTCTCTACTAAAAGTACAAAAAATTAGCTGGGCTTGTTGGCATGTGCCTGTAGTCCCAGCTACTTGGGAGGCTGAAGCAGGAGAATCCCTTGAACCTGGGAGGTGGAGGTTGCAGTGAGCTGAGATCGCGCCACAGCACTCCAGGCTGGCAACAGAGCAAGATTCTGTCTCAAAAAAAAAAAAGTTTATGAGGAATCATAGTAATATTTTCATTGTTTTGTTTTTTTTTTGTTAGAGGTACAAAATTTCTATAAATTTAACAATACAGATTTTTATATTTACTTTAACATTTTACAAAAAAAATGGAGTTAATAATTGAAGATGAAAGACAAAAAAAAATGGCTGGAGCCTTGTGATGGGTACTCAGGAATTTTTGTATAATTTTTATATCTTTGTTTACATTTTTAATTTCTATAATGAGTTTTAAATAAAAATTTAAGGTTATTTTTAATAAAAACCTTCAAATACTGAACATTAGCCATGTTATGTAATAAAAAATAGGCAAATATCTTCTCATAAATTATAGTAATAAATTTAGAGATTAGTATCAGATTTGGGTATCAAGATTGGTTTTGAAGAAGCAATGAATGTGCAGCTTTTGCATTAGCAATAGGCTACTCTAACTGCAGAGACAGGTGCCATCAACCAACTTTATGTTAGATTGCTTCTCCAAATATTTTTAGTTAATAATTAATTATTAATTTTTCCTCATTCTATGATGACATCATTACTTATTTGTAACAATCTGTGAGTTAGAGTACTCTTCTGTATATCACTTCACTCTCCTAGTCTAGTAAAACCAGGTGGTTCCTATCCATAAATACTCCTTAAAAACTGTTTTCTTTTTGCTTACGTAACCTCTATAATGTTTTTGGTCGCACTTGTGTCCTCTTGTGGTATTTGAAGTATCTTCTTCTTCTTTCTTTAATATTTATTAAATCAGCAGAAATAACTTTGGTGCTAAAAGTCTGTTACTTGGGTTGCCTAAAGTCAGAAGTTATTTTAACACTTATGGCATGCTTGTTTTTGATAGGCTTTAATGGGATATAATTTATATAATACAATGACATTTTCATTGTAAATATCAATGTTTTATTTTTTATTTTATTTTATTTTATTTTTTGAGACGGAGTCTTGCTCCATCGCACAGTCTGGAGTGCAGTGGCGGGATTGCCTCATTGTAACTTCTACCTCCCGGTTCAAGCGATTCTCCTACCTGAGCCTCTGGAACTACAGGCATGTGTCACTACGCCCAGCTAATTTGTTTGTACTTTTAGTAGAGATGGGTGTTTCACCACATTGGTCAGGCTGGTCTCAAAATCCTGGCCTCAAATGATCTGCCTGTCTGGGCCTCCCAAAGTGCTAGGATTACAAGCATGAGCCATTGCGCCCAGCCTGTTTTTAATATTTTAACAGAGTTATATATAGATTATCACAACTAACTTTAAAATATGTTCATCATCCCAGAGTAAAATCTATCTTGTTTTCATTCACTTTCCACCATTACCCAGGCCTTAGACATCCATTAGTTTATTTTCTGTCTATCAATGAGCTTTTTATGGACTCTTCTTATATGTGGAATTATAAATTATGTAGTCTTTTTGAAACCTAGTTTGTTTCACTTAGTTTACTATTTTTGAGGTTTATTTCCAATGTAGCATGGATTATTGCTTAATTCCCTTTGATTGCTAAGGATTTTATTGCATAAATATGACACATATTTTTTTACTGGCTGATGGATATTTGGATGATATTCCCCTTTGGCTCTTATAAACATTGCTGCTATGAACATTCACATACAAGTCTTTGTGTGCCTTAGGTTTTCATTTCCTTTGCATACATGTGTGGAAAAATACCTCTGGGCCATGTGGCAATTCTGTGTTTAAAATTTTGAAGAATTGCCAAATTGTTTTACAAAATGACTGCATTATTTTGCCTTTCCAGCTGCAATGCATAGAAATTCCATACTTTCCACATTTGTCGACACTTGTTATTGTCGCTTTTCTATAGCCAGTATAGTTTGTTCATTGTTATCTCATTGTGATTTGATTTTTATTTTCCTAATAGCAAAATATACTGAGCATATTTTTATGTTCATATTAGCAATTTGTATATCTTCTTTGGTGAAACATATATTCAAGTCCCTTGACTGTTTTTATTTGGTAATTTGTCCTTTTATTATTGACATATAAGAGTTTGTTTTGGTTTTGTTTGTATTCCAGATACTAGAGCCTAAAAAGATAGATAATTTGAAATATTGTCTCTCATTATGCAGCTTAGATTACATATTCTTCTTGGTGTATAAAAAAATGTTTTTTCAATTTGATGAAGTTTATCAGTTTCTTCTTGATTGTGCTTTTTTGTTGTGTTATTTAAGAAATCATTAGTTGCCAGGGAGCGGTTGCCATAGAGTTGAGCAGTTTTCCGCCTGCGCAGGGCAAAGTCCCTGATTGAGGTGCCGCCATTTTTGCTGCCCAGCAGCGGAGCGACAGTCAGAGACACTATCCGCTTACATCCGTCTCGCAGACCCTGGGAGAGCGGCTGCTGTTGTGGATGATCGAGGGGATTTGGTACCAGGTAAAGCTGGCCGAGCAGGCTGCGCAATACAGCATGCTCTGGAGCTGAACCCGTAGTATCGTCCAAGAAATGGTGTAATCAATGAAGAAAGTAGCAGGGATGGATGTGGAACTGACAGTTGAAGAAATAAACCTCCTATCTATTGCATATAAGAATGTGATTGGAGGCCGGGCGCGGTGGCTCAAGCCTGTAATCCCAGCACTTTGGGAGGCCGAGATGGGCGGATCACAAGGTCAGGAGATCGAGACCATCCTGGCTAACATGGTGAAACCCCGTCTCTACTAAAAATACAAAAAACTAGCCGGGCGAGGTGGCGGGCGCCTGTAGTCCCAGCTACTCGGGAGGCTGAGGCAGGAGAATGGCGTAAACCCGGGAGGCGGAGCTTGCAGTGAGCTGAGATCCGGCCACTGCACTCCAGCCTGGGCAACAGAGCGAGACTCCGTCTCAGAAAAAAAAGAAAAAAAAGAATGTGATTGGAGCTAGAAGAGCCTCCTGGAGAATAATCAGCAGCATTGAACAGAAAGAAGAAAAAGAAGGAGAAGACAAGCTAAAAATGATTTGGGAATATCGGCAAATGATTGAGACTGAGCTAAAGTTACTCTGCTGTGACGTTCTGGATGTACTGGACAAAAACCTCATTCCAGCAGCTAACACTGGCGAGTCCAAAGTTTTCCATTATAAAATGAAAGGGGACTACCACAGGTATCTGGCAGAATTTGCCACAGGAAATGACAGGAAGGAGGCTGTGGAGAACAGCCTAGCGGCTTATAAAGCTGCTAGTGATATTGCAATGACAGAACTTCCACCAACGCATCCTATTCACTTAGGTCTTGCTCTCAATTTTTCTGTATTCTACTACGAAATTCTTAATTCCCCTGACTATGCCTGCAGGTTGGCAAAAGCAGCTTTTGATGACACAATTGCAGAACTGGATATGCTGAGTGAAGAAAGCTATAAAGACACTGTGGACTTCAGGCATGCAGGGTGATGATGAAGAACAGAATAAAGAAGCGCTGCAGGACGTGGAAGATGAAAATCAGTGAGACATAAAAACCAACAAGAGAAACCATCCCTGACCACCCCACTCTTCCCCATCCCGTCCCTTGGAAACTCCCCATTGTCCCTAAGAACCGCCAAATCTGACTTTTACATGTGGCCTCAGAATTTAGGTTCCTGCCCTGCTTTTTTGTTTGTTTTTGTTTTTTTAACAGTTTTCAAAAATTCTTGAAGGCAAGAGTGAATTTCTGTGGATTTTACTGGTCCCAGCTTTTAGGTTCTTTAAGACACTAACAGGACTGCATAGAGGCTTTTTCAGCATTACTGTGTTGTCTCCGTGCCAGATGTGGCAAGATCACCATTAGAAATGGAAATTACATTTGAAAGCCATTAGACTTCTAGGTGATGCAAGCATCTAAGAGAGGTTAATCACACTATAGAGGCATAAGTGGTATCAGTTTTCTAATTGTTTAAACTGTATTTTATACCAGTGTTTGAAAGTAATTGGGTGTTAGCTTGAGATGGTTAAAGGTTGTTTGGGGAGGGAGTTTGTTGTAATGGTTTTGCTGTAAAAAAATGTTTCAAACTCCGCTGAAATGTTGCTGAAAAGCATGGTGCTGGTAACAGTTCAACAATCCGTGGCTGCTCATTCTTGCCTACTTTACTCTCCCACTGAAGCAGGTTAGCGTTGAAGGTGGTATGGAAAAGCCTGCATGCCTGTTCAATTCTTTGTTTCTTCTCCTTCCCCCTCCCCCTACCTCCTTCCCCTCACTCCTCCCCTCCTTCGCTCGCTCAACCTCTTTTGTTCAGTATGTGTAACTTGAAGCTAATTTGTACTACTGGATATCTGACTGGAGCCACAGATACAGAATCTGTATTGTTCTTACTGAAACACAGCATGGAATTAACATTAAACTTAAATAAAACAAACCTAAATTAAAAATGCCAAATATCATCGCGCCTCCATCCTTTATACTTCTAAAATAAAATCTCTAGTCCAAGCACACTGACAGTATTATGTTTGCCTGAATGTGAAACATTCCTCCTTTTTTCTTCCATAAATAATTTGTTAGCTTCCCAAAGATGTATATTTTGGAAAAAATTTGCCTGTAGCCTGGTTGTGAAGAACACTGAGTCAGCTGATGGCGTGTCTTGTCCTCCAGACCAGGCAGCAACAGGGTATTTATTTTAATCATTAAAGTACAACATGAGTAGTACAAGGTGTAATTATGGATCATTAAGCGTAGTATTTTGTACAACCAAATAAGGCTGAATGTCTTACAATAATTCTTAGAGGTAAAACTGTGTGCCCTCTTCCTCCAGAGGCCAGTGGCAGTAGTGGAGAACTACTCAATCCTTTGTTAGTAATCCATGCACACGTTGTAGACAGCAGTGTAGCAGTCTCCCTTCCCAGAAACACTCCCTCTAAGAAGCTTCTTTCCATTAACAGTTTATACATCAGTGTGTGTAGATACCTAGTTACTGTAGATCTTTTTATGTTAGGCATTTAGATGTGTCTCATTCTGACTGTAACACTGATGTACACCTGATGTTTGTCAAGATCAGTTTGCTACTTTTGGGCAGGTGCTGCAGTAAATACCCTTGCAACAGTTTCTGCTTAAATATTTGTATATATCTGGAAGGTACATTTCTAGATTCCTTGTGTCAGTAAACACTTTTGATAAATGCTTCCTCTTCACACTAGTCTTCTAAAATTGGATGTTAAGACTGCAAATAATTACTCTCAGCTTAAACTCTTAGTAGCAGAGATTTAGGAAATGAACAGATTAGTGATATCCTAGTTGTGTTTAGTGAGTGCTGGCAATGAGAATAAACATGTTTTTGTGAGTTGCTTTTCCGAGAGATAGGGAGACCATTGAATATAATCATATACTGCTATCTGTCTGGAGCAACCTCTAAGAAGCTTTCAAGTTGATTTGCTCTTGCTTCC
This sequence comes from Theropithecus gelada, assembly GCF_003255815.1. NCBI lineage: Eukaryota > Metazoa > Chordata > Mammalia > Primates > Cercopithecidae > Theropithecus > Theropithecus gelada. The sequence goes on along the minus strand of NC_037670.1, from coordinate 55,149,153 downwards.
AGCACACCTGCTACAGGTCAAAATCCAAGGAATTTGTCAAGTCTGTTGGAGAGTAAAGAAGCCAGTCGTGAGATGCAGGGATTTGCTGCCACCACACTGAACACTAATGCATGAACGGACTCGCAGAGCTCAGATGAGCACATGTAATGGGGGGTGTTCCTTACGAAAACATGCTTAATGGAGGTGGCGCTACTGTTTGTTTATCTTGTAACGAGGCAGTACCAAATGTTACAACTGTCCCAAGTTGGTTCACATGATTTTTGCTTTGTGAAAGGGTTTCTTAAGACTTTCAGTCAGCAGTTTCAAGATGCATGAGCATTTTTAAAGGTGTGGCGATTTTTGCAAGGTGAAAAAACAGAACCTACCACTCAGAGAAACTTACAAAGGTAGTTAGGAAAGAGGTGATTGGTACGGGTTTATAAGAAAGATCCTTGTCGGCCGGGCGCCGGTGCCTCACTGCTGTAATCCCAGCACTTTGGGAGGCTGAGGCAAGCGGATCATGAGGTCAAGAGATGGAGACCATCCTGGCCAACGTTGTGAAACCCCGTCTCTACTAAAAATACAAAAATTAGCTGGCGGTGGTGGCACGAGCCTGTACTCCCAGCTACTCGGTAGGCTGAGGTAGGAGACTCGCTTCATTCTGGGAGGCGGAGATTGCAGTGAGCCAGGATCGCATCACTGCGCTCCAGCCTGGGCGACAGCGAGACTCTATCAAAAAAAAAAAGATCCCTGTCAAAAATTGAAAGGCCGGGTGCGGTGGCTCACCCCTGTAATCCCAGCACTTTGGGAGGCCAAGGCGGGTGAATCACAAGGTCAGCAGTTGGAGACCAGCCTGGCCAACATGCTGAAACCCTGTCTCTACTAAAATACAACAAAATTAGCTGGACGTGGTGGTGCATGCCTGTAATTGCGGCGACTTGGGAGGCTGAGGCGGGAGAATCGCTTGAAAACTGAAGGCGGAGGTTGCAGTGAGCCGAGATCGCGCTTCTGCCCTCCAGCCTGGGCAGTAAGAGCAGGACTCCGTCTCAGTAAAGAAAAAAAAAATTGAAAGGCAGCCAGGGAAACCTGCAGAAGGTGCCATCGCGCTGTGAGGACAGTGTCACTCCCAGTTCCTGTATTTGTGGGCTGGAAAGGGAGCTGCCCCAGAAGTTTCTGCTCTTGATTTGAGTCCCTTTGAGGATCAGTTAACTTAAATACAACTTGAACGTAGCTAATTAGTGTTTTGATTACACATCTCAGTACTTTGCCTTGGAAAAGAAAAACCCATAGCTTTCCTACAATGTTAGGAGCGACAGTAAGTGGGTTTGTGTACATGCTCTGTTCCAGGTGGGTGCCCAGAGCAGCACGTCGTCTGCACAGTTACATTTGGGTCCTACAGGAAGATGGGGATGAACGTCCATCACTGAAAGGGGAAACTGATGGAATAGATGGAGACATTTAATTGGCCCCTGTCCCAGACAATGCCTTGAGCCTCATAAATGAAATCTCAAATTAGCTGCTTCCTGATCCTAGGACAATAGAGTGGGCTTGCTGAAAAATCGGGATAAAGGTGTGAACCCTGTTTTCTTTAGAAAATTGTAACAGTAGTTCATGGAAAACTGGTGAAATCCTAGAATGTGTCATTAAAGGAAGCCTTTGTGAGCACCATGAGAGGAAATGGGAATGCTGCCAGATCCAACCTGCATCAGGAAAACCAAGCGCTGTGTTGTTTTATCCTGTTTCTTTGAGTTCGTAGGATTGTAATTGATACTGTTAATATTTTGCTAACATTGGCCGGGCACGGTGGCTCACGCCTGTAATCCCAGCACTTTGGGAGGCCGAGGTGGGCGGATCACAAGGTCAAGAGATTGAGACGATCCTGGCTAACACAGTGAAACCCCGTCTCTACTAAAAATACAAAAAATTAGCCGGGCGTGGTGTCGGCTGCCCGTAGTCCCAGCTACTGGGGAGGCTGGGGCAGGAGAATGGTGTGAACCTGGGAGGCGGAGCTTGCAGTGAGCCGAGATCGTGCCAGTGCACTCCAGCCTGAGCGGCAGAGCGAGAGACTGTCTCAAAATCAAATAATAATTTTGCTAACACTGAGTATCAGCTTTGCACCAGGCACTGTGCTCATTACTCAGCAATGTCTGGAATCTAGCACGTAAGTGCTCAAGAGTAATCAGGTGAGCTGCTGCCTGCGTTTTTGCAGATGGAAAGCTGAATGGGAAGTACTTAAGGAACTTGCTGACAGCTGCACAGCTGATGATTCAAATACAGAATTCACTTCATCTGTATCACTGAAGAGTCCCATTAGGCCATACTACCTTTGCTCTTCATTAAAACTCTGTTTTCTCGAAATACTATATTCCCCCTTATTAATATATTCTAAAGTGATCATTTAAAGTATTTAAACTTTTTTTGTTGTTGTTTGTTTTTGAGACGGAGTCTTGTTCTGTTGCCCAGGCTGGAGTGCAGTGGTGTGATCTCAGCTCACTGCAAGCTCCGCCTCCCGGGTTCACACCATTCTTCTGCCTCAGCCTCCCGAGTAGCTGGGACTACAGGCGCCCGCCACCTCGCCCGGCTAGTTTTTTGTATTTTTTTAGTAGAGACGGGGTTTCACCGTGTCAGCCAGGATGGTCTCGATCTCCTGACCTCGTGATCCGCCCGTCTCGGCCTCCCAAAGTGCTGGGATTACAGGCTTGAGCCACCGCGCCCGGCCTGTATACTTTATTTTATTGTATAATAGTTCTAATGTTGTGTGTTAGAAAGTATAAATTTCTTTTCAATTTTTGAAAGTTTTTTTAAACAATTGATATTATTTATTAAATATTCATTGAATTTGACACATAAGATGTCAGGCCCTAAACTTTTCTTTGTGGAAATATTTTAATTAATACTTTACTTGTTACGTGATTGTTTATATATACATATATATTCATATAGACTTTTTTATTTTTAATTGTTACAGACACATAATAGTGGCACATCTTTATGTAGTACATGTGATAGTTTGATACAAGCATATAATATATAATAATCAAATCAGAGGAATTAAAATATGCATCACCTAAAACATATTTCATTTATTTTTGTTACAAACAGTCTCTGGGAAGTATATCTTATTTCTTAATTTTACTTTCATAATTTGTGACTACCAATTTATTTATTCCTATTTTGTGGTATTCTATGTGTAATAAATGTTTAGGTGACACAAAAATAGAAATAATAATATAGAGTAAGTCTTTTTTTTTTTTTTTTTTTTTTTTTTTTTTTGAGACGGAGTCTCACTGTGTCTCCCAGGCTGGAGTGCAGTGGCGCGATCTCAGCTCACTGCAAGCTCCGCCCCCCGGGTTCACGCCATTCTCCCGCCTCAGCCTCCCAAGTAGCTGGGACTACAGGCGCCCGCTACCGCGCCCGGCTAGTTTTTTGTATTTTTAGTAGAGACGGGGTTTCACCATGTTAGCCAGGATAGTCTCGATCTCCTGACCTTGTGATCCACCCGCCTCGGCCTCCCAAAGTGCTGGGATTACAGGCTTGAGCCACCGCGCCCGGCCTAGAGTAAGTCTTTTGTCCAATAAATAACCCAAAGTTTTCTTTGTTTTAAGATGAAGAATATAATTATATTTTTATCCTTAATGCTTATATTTATTATTTGAGGCAATAAAAATCTCAATCTAATCCAAATTAGTAAAACTGACATATAACTTTGGCTTTTATCAAGAGGGCAGATTGAATTGACCCCATAAACTTTATGAAAATTTTTTAAAGACAGGAAATTAATTTTAATAATAGTAAATGCAAAACAATATTATATTTGAATGATAATATAGAAAAAATAACTTGATAGGTTACTACTTAGCATATATAGATGAATATGTAAAGAAACTATAATAAATATATATGTATATGTAATTTATCTTTAATAAAGATGAAAATTCTGCCTTTTTCAGCAACATTGAAGAACCATGAAGACATTATGCTAAGTGAAATAAGCCAGATACAAAAAAACAAGTACTGCATGATTTTGTATTTATGTGAAATCTTTAAAAACTCAGAGTCATAGGAAAAGAAGAATAATAATTATTACAGGCCAGGATGTGGCAGGAAATGACAAGGTATCAGTCAAAATATACATACTTTCAGCTATAAAATAAATGCTGAGAAGGTAACATATAGACTGGTGACAATAGTTAAGAATACTGTATACTTCAAATTTTTTCAAAATCAAATCTCAAGTAATCTCACCATACCCACTCACATGCAAACACATAAAGTATGGAAAGTGATAAATACGTTAACTAGCTTAACCGAGGTAATTAAAAAATGTGTACATGTCTCAAAACATCATATTCTAAATCCTAAATATATACACTTTTAGTTTATTTTATATATCGATAAATGTAAAAAAAAAAAGTTAAAGGTAATTAACAAGTATTATCTGGCCACATGTAAACTCCATTTAGAACCATTTTCAACATCTTCTGGATTAAATAAAAAATCTAAATCCATATTATGTTTTTGATATCAGGAAAGTGCTAACGACAGAGAATGGTAATTGTAGAAAAAATCTGAATTAAGGTAAATGCTTTAACCCATATTAGCTTTATATTATATAAAACAGTAATTCTGGCTATATATTCATTGGAGTGTTTCTGAAATTTGTGCATAATACATATGTAGTACATACATAGTAGCAAAAATAATCACACTTCACAAATTATTACAATGTGATGTATTGGGAAGGAGGTCTTCTACACGAAAAACCTTGAGATTTTGCACGAGATGATGTTTTATGTCATAGACAATCTATGAGACATATTTTACTAATGTATGCAACTGTTGCTATTTATGCTTTTCAGAAAAATAATATATATTTTAAACATTTAATACAGATAATTAAAATTGTCGAGAAGTTTAAACAATCCATATTATGCTAAATATAGTTGAAGAAAAATATGAGAAATTCCCAGGACCAGGAGTAAATAAAGGGAATAATCCAGAGGAGTAGTCAATTTAAGAAGCACATGCTCTATTCAGACAGAACTAATCACAAGAATGTCAGATTCATGTGCATTCAACTTCCAACAAGGCAAATGGAATCAGCAAAGAAACACACAGACTGGAGACATTTCCAAGTATGATATCTTCCATATGTGAAAACTAAGTTATATATTATGTTGCACACTAATATATAACTTGCACACTAATATATAAACTACCAAGATGAAGGGTCAAAAGAAATTGTATGGTACATAAACATCAGATATTTGACTTATGTTTAAATATTTTTCAATACAATGGAAAAACAGAAAACCAAAGTAATGGGCAATGAAAAAAAAACTATAAGCTTCTCAAGTCATATCTGAAAAAAAAAGCAAATTGAAAGTAAGCTATTACAAATGTGGTGAAGCAGTGTAATGTACAACATATGGGTTACATATTAAAATACACTGAGCTGACAAGAGGCCAATAAAATAGAATACTAAGCAAAATTGATGTAGTTACATATTTTACAGGAGGCAAATAAATAGAGAATGAAATATATTTATACATATATGAAGATTGGATTGAGAAGAGATGAACATCTAATTGCTTTACTAGACTATATGAAAAATGAAATATTTAAAGAATTGGTGATTAAATAGTTTCTAAAACTGAAAACCTTTAAATCCTTTAAAAGTTTAGAAGTGTAATATATCAAAAAGAGATTAAAGCATTCTTAAGTAAAGTGATAGTCTGGCTATTAGGATTAGTACTGCAATAAACATGGTAGTAATGTTGCCTCCTTGACATACTGAATTTATTTCCTTTTGATATATACCCAGTATTGAAATTGCTGAATCATAGGGTAGTTCTATTTTTAATTTTTGGAAGAATCTACATACTGTTTTTTCTAAAACATAATGTTAAGTAAAATATGCCAAGCATAGAAAGACAAACACCATATGATACCATTTTTATGTAAAATTTAAAGCTGATCTCATGGAAGTAGAGTAAAATGGTGGTTACCAGAGGCTGGAAAGGATGTGGGGAGGAAGAGATGAGAACAGGTTTGCCAATGAATGCAACATTATCATTTAAAAGAAAGAATAGGCAGGACATGGTGACTCACACATGTAATCCTAGCACTTTGGGAGGGAGACAGAGGCAGGTGGATCACCTGAGGCCAGGAGTTCGAGACCAGCCTGGCCAACATGGTGAAACCTTGTCTCTACAAAAAATGCAAAAATTAGCCAGTCATGGTGGCGAGTGCCTGTAATCCCGGCTACATGGGAGGCTGAGACACACGAATTGCTTGAACCCTGAAGGCAGAGGTTGTAGTGAGCAGATTGTGCAACTGCACTCCAACCTGAGTAACAGAGCGAGACTCTGTCTCAAAAAAAAAAAAAAATTTTTTTCAAAAAATTTAAAAATAAAGAATAATTTTTTGTGTTATATTACACAAAGTAGGGTGACTATAACTAATAATAATATGTTATTATATAGGTTAAGTTAGCTAGAAGAGAGAATTTTGCATGTTATCAGCACAGAGGAATAACAAATGTTGAAAACAATGGCTATGCTAATTATTCTGGTTCTATTATACAATGAATAAATGCACTGAAATATCACACTGTATCCATAAATGTGTATAATTATATGTCAATTTTAAATAAAATAAACCTTAATTTAAAAAAAGGTCAAACTTCATAACACCAACACAAAGAAAAAGCTCATAAAAGCAGTGAGAGCAAAATGTCTCACCTTTGTATAAGCCAGAAAACAGAAAAAAAAGTTGCTAAAATGTTAAAGTAAAAGCTTCTACATGGCATAGAAAATAATCAACAGAGTGAAAAGACAAACTACGGGCCAGGTGTGGTGGCTCACGCCTGTAATCCCAGCACTTTGGGAGGCTGAGGTGGTGGACCACTTGAGGTCAGGAGTTTGCAACCAGCCTGGCCAACGTGGTGAAGCCCCTCTCTTCTAACAATACAGAAAATTAGCTGGGCATGGTGGCAGGTGCCTGTAGTCCCAGCTACCGGGGAGGCTGAGGCAGGAGAATCACTTGAGCCTGGGAGACAGAGGTTGCAGTGAGCTGAGATTGCGCCACTGCACTCCAGCCTGGGCAACAAGAGCGAGACTCTGTCTAAAAAAAAAAGACAAACTACAGAATGGAAGAAAACGTGCAAACTGTGCATCTGACAAGGGGTTAACATCTAAAATATATAAGGGTCTCAAATAACGCAACAGCAGAAATAATAATAATAATCACCCAATTTTAAAATGAGTGAAAACCTGAATAGATATTTCTCAAAACAAGATATATATATAGTTGACAGGTGTATGAAAACATGCTCAAAATCATTAGTCATCAGGGAAATGTAAAAGTAATATAGTTGTTACTTTACTTAAATTAGCATGGTCATTATCAAGAAGACAAAAGATAACAAGTGTTAGCAATATGTGGAGAGAAGGAAACCCTTATGCACTATGGAGACTAAAATGGTTATAAAATATAACATAGTTACTAAATGCTGAAGTGATTAGAGGGGAGAGGAGGATAAAAAATGTTGGCCAAAAGGAATATAATTACAATTTTATCAGAGAAATAAATTTAATGCTGTTTTTTAAATAGCAAGGTGGCTATAGTTACTTATGAGATTGTACAGTCTTGAAAAGGGCAAAGGTAGTGGATGTTAAATGTTCTTACCACAAAATAATAACTTAGATAATGCATTTGTTAATTAGCTGAATTTAATTATTTTACAATCTATATGTACTTTGAAACCTTTTGTTGTGCATAATAAACTTCTACGATGTTATCTTCAATTAAAAATAAACTTTAAAAGCATGCTTAGAAAAATTATTCAGCTGGGTGCGGTGGCTCACACCTGTAATCCCAGCACTTTGGGAGGCCAAGGAGAGCGAATCACCTGAGGTCAAGAGTTTGAGACCAGCCTGACCAACATGGAGAAACTCCGTCTCTAATAAAATACAAAATTAGCCCTGTGTGGTGGCACATGCCTGTAATCCCAGCTACTGGGGAGGCTGAGGCAGGAGAATCCCTTGAACCTGGGAGCAGAGGTTGCAGTGAGCCAAAATCTCACCTTTGCACTCCAGCCTGACAACAAGAGCACAATTCCATCTCAAAATATGTATATATTTTTTCAAAAGTAATAACCCTGAGTGATATGCTTGCTAATAGAAGTCACACAAGCATACACTCAGAAAAATGATGGTTTCCTGGCCAGGCACAGTGGCTCACACCTGTAATCCCAGCACTTTGGGAGGCCGAGGTGGGCAGATCATTTGAGGTCAGAAGTTCGAGACCAGCCTGGCCAACATGGTGAAACCCTGTCTACTAAAAATACAAAACTTAGCCAGGCGTGGTAGCAGGCACCTGTAATATCAGCTCCTCAGGAGGCTGAGGCAGGAGAATTGCTTGAACCTGGGAGGCGGAGGCTGCAGTGAGCCGAGATCATGCCACTGCACTCTAGCTTGGGAGACAAGAGTGAAACTCCATCTTAAAAAAAAAAAAAAGAAAATGTTTTCCTGTATAAAGGTAAAATTAAAATTAAGTAGTGAGAGACATGCTTTGGGACTATTAAATCATGGGGGACCCTGAACTGATAACAACATATAGTCCTTAGCACCAGGAAATTAAAAAAAAAAAATTGAGATAGGCTGGGTGCAGTGGCTCACACCTGTAATTTCAGCACTTTGAGAGGCTGAAGTAGGCTGATCACTTGAGGTCAGTAGTTCAAGACCAGCCTGGCAAACATGGCTAAACCCTGTCTTTAATAATAAAAAAAAAAAATTAGCTGAGCATGGTGACACATGACTACTAGCTACTCTGGAAGTCGAAACAGGAGAATTGCTTGAACACAGGAGGCAGAGGCTGCAATGAGCCGAGATCGCACCATTGTATTCCAGCCTGGGCAACAGAGTGAGATTCCATCTAAAAAAAAAAAAAATAGATATTATGAAAGTGAAATTCCACAGGTTTTATTTAAATCGGATAGCAAATTCTGTGTTTTAAAATAATTGATGACAGCAAAATAATTTTTAGGAAATTTTATCACTAACTTGTTAAAAAGGGATGGCGCTTCCAGTGAACCTTTGGCAGAATACTGATGATTCTCTTATCAGATCTGATTAGCACCATAGGACTGACAGTGGCATAGGCATTGACCATAAACTTGTGGACACTGTAGATGACAGGGCTGAATACCCATAACAGCATTGTGGAGGATGAGACAATTAAGTCCAATGAGTACATAGCCACAAAGAAACTCACCAGCAGCAAGATGGTCTTGGTGGCCCTTTTTTCTGGGGAGGTTCTTAATAAAAAGCTAGTGCTGTGAAGGTTCTGGGAGCGCCTCTGATGCCTGGACAAGAGAATCACGATGTATGCACTTGAGAGCAGCATGATTCCTACAAGGAAGACATCTCCGGGTAACGACAGAGTAACAAACAGCCTTCTGATGATGACATTCATTGGGGAAAGTGAGCAGTATTTACTGACTTTCAGAATTAGCTGGGTCACATTGGAAAAACCTACAATGTAGATTATCATGTCACTGTTGAAAGACAAATTGAGGGACCAAAAAAATAATAAACCTAGGATATTGTATTTTGTGATTTTATGTTTAAATCTCACCAACCAGGAGGTGTTGGGGCTGATGGTGATGGTCTGAAGGATGCTCAGGAAAGAGGTGTTGCAGATAGAGAGGCCCCTCATTACCTTGTATATGTAGAACACAGCCTTACATCTGAAGTTATTCTGAAAATTCTATGACTCAAACATATCTGGAGACAATAACTTTGCTGCAATGACTAGCATCACTATCTGGACAAAGGTCAAGTGACAGATGATCAGGTCATGGTTTTTAGGCTTGCTATACTCAAAGAATGTAAAAATGTGCCAGAGAAGAAGAAATATGTTGGCTGAAATTCCAATGCCAGCTTGAAAATAGAAGACCTTGGCCCGGCGCAGTGGCTCACGCCTGTAATCCCAGCACTTTGGGAGGCTGAGGCAGTTGGATCATGAGGTCAGGAGATCCAGACCATCCTGGCTAACACAGTGAAACCCAGTCTCTACTAAAAATACAAAAAGCTGGATGTGGTGGCGGGCACCTGTAGTCCCAGCTACTTGGGAGGCTGAGGCAGGAGAATGGCGTGAACCCGGAAGGCAGAGCTTGCAGTGAGCCGAGATCACGCCACTGCACTCCAGCCTGGGCGACAGAGCGAGACTCTGTCTAAAAAAAGAAAAGAAAAGAAAAGGCCTTTTTCAAAGATAACATATGACATGTGTGTTCATCCTAATGATGTAGAAGAAACATATTTTGAAGACCTGAAAAAAATAGATTTGTGTCATCAATGTTCTTTTGTCAGTGTTCAAAATTATTACCATTTTCATTATTTTTATTTTACTCTCATTTTCTTGATTAACCCCATCTTATATAAATTCTTGATAATGTATCTCTTATACTATTTTCTAAACCAAATAAATATATACATATATATTTATTATGAATATATATAATAAATACATTTTCAATTATGCCTGTCTAAGGGGCACACTACCTGTATTCCTCATGTACCTTGGCCTTCATCTCAGTAATCATATCCTTGTTTTATGTTCTCTCATTTTATATTTACCACTTCAATTAGGCATATAAAATGAATAGTATTTGTACACTTGAATTGAATGCATGTTAATGTGAAAAGACTCACTAAAACAATTAAAAATACATTAGGTTGAGTCTTTCTCATGATCTATCATTTTGATACAATTTATTCATCATCACTCTTCCATGGTTTTTGACCCCTGTGATTTTACTGGACTCACCATGATAATTCATGATATTTCTTCAGCATATTAGCAATTTTTATCCTATCTGCACCCTTATATTCTCTTTGTCATGAATTGTAATGTGTAATGTGATATCTTGAAATTCAGATGTCAATATGCTTATAGGGACTAGGGTACATTATTGTGCTTAATGAAACCCTAATTTACTGTGTATAATATAGAAATAGTTCTGGCTGTCTCTGTTTAGTTCACATCCTAGAGATTTATTATATGATCTCTCTTTATCTCAGAACACATTTTTAAATATTTTCCTCTCAGTTACCAAGAAGATAAACACTACTCCTTTTTTTTTTTTTTTTTTTTTTTTTTTTGAGACAGTGTCTTACTCTGTCGCCCAGGCTGGAGTGCAGTGGTATAATCTCTGCTCAGTGCAACCTCCGCCTCCTGAGTTCAAGCGATTCTCTTGCCTTAGCCTCCCAAGTGGCACCCACCGTGTGGTGCCCACCACCATACCAGCTAATTTTTGTATTTGTAGTAGAGACAATTTCACCATGTTGGCCAGGCTGGTCTCAAATTTCTGACCTCCCAAAGTGCTGGGATTATAGGCATGGGCCACCGAGACTGGCCACTACTTTTAATTACTTTGTTTCAACCATGAAGTTGCATCAAAATAGTCACATCTTCCTGAGACTTCACTTAATACAGAGATACTCTACCATTTTCTACTCTATTTAAAAAATAGAAAAATATTTAGTCTTCAATAAGAAAGATAATTCCTCTCAAGTTTTCTTGTGATAACTTCAATACTATAACACCTTGTAAAATTTTGCAGAACAATTTTGCAGTTAGCATTTCATATTATTTGGCCAAGATTCAGACATAATTTATCATTTTAATTTAATCCAGGGCTAAGAACAATTTAGCTTCATGACATTAAAAAAGTGAAACACCGTTAAATTCACTCACTTTTTAAATAAAATGTGTCTGATTCAAGGTCACTTATCATTGTACAATTCCATAAATAAAAATATATGAGATGATGCAAGAATGTTGACATTGAGTATCCTTGGATAATCAAAAATTAGTGACTGAGAAAATGTTGCTCTAAAATCACCAGATATGTTTGATTTTATAAAGGAAACATCTAGTTGAGTAAATGGTTATTACTCTTTCTATGAAACTTTAGTAAGTAAATGTGGTGGGAAGTCAGGGACCACGAATGGAGGGACCAATTGAAGCCATGGCAGAAGAACATAAATTGTGAAGATTTCATGGACATTTATTAGTTTCCCAAATTAATACTTTTATAATTTCTTACACCTGTCTTTACTGCAGTCTCTGAACATAAATTGTGAAGATTTCATGGACATTTATCACTTCCCCAGTCAATACTCTGATAATTTCCTATGCCTGTCTTTAATCTCTTAATCCCGTCATCTTCGTAATCTGAGGATGTATGCTGCCTCAGGACCCTGTGATGATTGAATTATCTGCACAAATTGTTTGTAAAGCATGTGTGTTTGAACAATATGAAATCTGGGCACCTTGAAAAGAACAGGATAACAGCAATTTTCAGGGAACAAGGAAGATAACCATAAGGTCTGACGGCCTGCGAGGCCGGGCAGAACAGAGTCATATTTCTCTTCTTACAGAAAGCAAATAGGAGAAATATCACTGAATTCTTTTCTTAGCAAGGAATAGCCCTGGGAAAAGAATGCATTCCTAGGGGGAGGTCTCTAAAATGGCCACACTGGGAGTGTCTGTCTTATGTGGTTGAAGATAAGGTATGAAATACACCCTGGTCTCCTGTAGTGCCCCCAGGCTTGCTAGGATTGGGAAATTCCAGCCTGGAGAATTGTAGTCAGACTGGTTTTCTGCTCTCAAACCCTGTTTCCTGTTAAGATGTTTTTCAATGACAATGCATGCCCAGCGGGACTTGGAACCTCAACAGTAATTCTAATTTCACCCTGGCTTTGTGATCTTGCTCTGCCCTTCTGCCCTTGTGATATTTTATAGGCTTTGAAGCATGTGATCTCTGCGACCCACTCCCTATTCGTACACACCTCCCCTTTTGAAATCCATAACAAAAACTTGCTGGTTTTGTGGTTTGGGGGGCATTACAGAAGCTGCCGACATGTGATGTCATCCCCGGAGACCCAGCTGTAAAAGTTCCCTCTTTTGTACTCTTTCTCTTTATTTCTCAGACTGGCCGACACTTAGGGAAAATAGAAAACAACCAACGTTGAAATATTGGTGGCTGATTCCCCCGATAAGTACACACATTTATCTTAGAAACAAACAGCGAAAGGTTTCCACCTTACATCTACACCATCAGCACAGTTGAGTTCTGCTGTCAAGTTGAAATCAGAAAAAAACACAAAGTAATTTTAAATTAAAGACTTAATGGTATCCAAATTTTAAGGATCACACTTCAGTACTAGAAAAATATATTTGAGGGCCGGGCGAGGTGGCTCAAGCCTGTAATTGCAGCACTTTGGGAGGCCGAGACGGGCGGATCACGAGGTCAGGAGATCGAGACCATCCTGGCTAACACAGTGAAACCCCGTCTCTACTAAAAATACAAAAACTTAGCCAGGTGAGGTGGCGGGCGCCTGTAGTCCCAGCTACTCGGGAGGCTGAGGCAGGAGAATGGCGTGAACCCGGGAGGCGGAGCTTGCAGTGAGCTGAGATCCGGCCACTGCACTCCAGCCTGGGTGACAGAGCGAGACTCCGTCTCAAAAAAAAAAAAAAAGAAAGTGTTCGTTTGGAGTAATAGAAAAATATATTTGAACATGAGATAATAATATATGTACAGTTGAGTTATTAACTATATATCTATATAGTTTTATTAATGTAACCCATATATTATGAACCACACACCAAAAGAAGATAGAGGACAAATAATTAGATTAAATAACATAGATAAGAATTTTAATATTTTATTTTTTCACCCTAGAAAACATCCAGTTTATGCTAATTCATTCTCCTTACTCTGTAAATAACCTAAACACACTGAAACGGAATAATCTTCTGCGTGATCAGATGGTGTGTTTTTCCACTGAGGCTCTTGAGAGCATTGATGCTGATCCCAGACGAGATCAGCAATCTTGGTCATCACAATCACGGTTGTCATAAATTAGAGCATACAAATAGAGTATGATTGAATTGATTGTATCTTCAAAACTTCTTATCACCTGCCAGAGCTAAACAATTGATAATTGCCTTTAACATATTGCAGAAGTCATTTTTAATACAAATATTAAACTCAACTGTGTTCTATGTTTTTATTTGATAAATCTGACAACTACACCACAGTTAGAATTATGGAATTTGCATTAATATGATGTCAAACTGGGTGAAACAAAGTAGGAAAAAAAAAGTCCATAGATGCTACTTTTAGGTTGTTTAGAGTGCAAAGAAAAATTTGGTTTTATGTGACCCATTAAAAATTTCAAAATCGGGCCGGGCGCAGTGGCTCACGCCTGTAATCCCAGCACTTTGGGAGGCCGAGGTGGGTGGATCACAAGCCCAGGAGATCGAGACCATCCTGGCTAACACGGTGAAACCCAGTCTCTACTAAAAATACAAAAAAAATTAGCCAGGCATGGTGGCGGGCACCTGTAGTCCCAGCTACTTGGGAGGCTGAGGCAGGAGAATGGCGTGAACCCAGGATGCGGAGCTTGCAGTGAGCTGAGATCGCACCAGCCTGGGCGACAGAGAGAGACTCCGTCTCAAAAAAAAAAAAAATTCAAAGTCTGAATGCACAACTTAGCTCTCACCACTAGATAACCTAAGGCTGCTGAGGCTGACAGTGATGCTCCTGAGTACTCTCAGTAAACACATAACGCAGGTCAAGTTTACTCTCATTATACTGCCTTTCACATGTGTAATGTAGTGATTAACTCTACAAAATGTGATAAATGACAAAAGGAGATACTTGTTTACAGTTTCATGGTAACCAGAACCAAATCCTGTATGTGCTACCACCCTACAATAAAACAAAATAATTTTATGGTCATTCACTGAAGCTAATTAATGTAAAATATCAAACAGTAATCATGCTTTGAGATAATTCTAAACATTATAATATACTTAAGTGTTTTCAACTTTAAAAGAACAAACAAATATGACTAAATTCTTATGAATTAGTTCAGATTTCTTGTGTTTCAAAAAATAAAATTTTAGCTAGGTATATACAGTAAGTTAAACTGAGAAAAAGCTAGTATAATAACAAATAAAATACAATTACAATTTAAATACAGTATTACAAAATTAACAAAGTATTTATAAGATCAATACATTATGGCCCCAGTATTCATAAAGTTGCTTTTTTTCATTTGGAATCATATTAGATACTTAGATATGATTCACTGAGACATGACTGAAATTATGAAAAGAATGATCCTAACTCTTCATTGGGAAAATTTTGCCTCATCCCACCACTCACCTGAGTCTTGAGCTCTCACTGTTAATAATGATGACAAACAGTCACCCAGCTGAGTCTTTGGAGTGAGTCCATGTTTGAGGGATGAGGCTCACAATGTGTGGTTTTAAGGAAGCAAGGCCGTCAGCCCATCCCTCCAGGCCTGTAATTTTCACGTCAAATATAAAGATAGTACCAGCTCTGGTTTTGTGATTTTAAGAAAGGAACCACCAAGGGAAAATGAAACTTTTTGATTCCTAGAAAATACATTAGAAACAGCTGTGCTCCAACTTTTCCATGTGTAAGCTTATTTCCCCAGGTATATTCAGCCCAGTGGGTTGTATGGTGTCTGTTCTTATAAACGAAAGAGTAATCTCCCAATTACCCAACTTTGAAATTAGTAAAACACATTGTCAAATTTCCCACTGCATTATTACTGGTTCAAGTAATTCATGGTTGCCCTCACTAATGTTCCCCAGCAATCTCTGATTTTCATGATAAGAAGTAGACCAAAAGCACCTTTGTGAGAAACGGAAAAATGCCACCTCTGTGAGACCTATATGGGCAAAGTGCTCCATTTTCCTGAAGATACAGTTCTGAGTCAGGGCACTAGACATGGGAGCAAAATGTAGGCTACTTTATACCTCTCACTATTTTGTCCAGGTACATTTATAGAGTATAGAAGTGCACATCTATTTCAAGCAGTGAGTGTTTAGACACAAACTCTCCATGTCAAGAAATTTTATTTTTTTAGATATGGAGAATCAATGGGTTATTCTACCACCCTGACCCTCAGATTTCTTTGTGGCTTCCACTCACAGGAGTGCTTTACACACTCAGTAGTAAGGCACACGTTTTATAGCAAAGGCCATATTTTTGCTTCTGTGACACCCATCAAACACCATTATATTAAAACTAAAGTTAACATTAATCATAATTATCACTGCCTATTTGCTTTCTTAGTCTAGTATTGCATGTTAAATTGTTGTATGTTAAAATAGTGAGTTCTATTTCTACAAACCTGTGGATCTTAGCACAGTGCAGGCGCTCAGCTCTTTAGTTTCAGCATGGCTGTGCTCTCATGCATCCATCTTTAATTCTCTAAAAAGAAGGCCCTCCATTTGGCCTAAGTCAGGACCAAACAACTCAGACTTCTATTGTCCACAAGTTTAATTCTTCCTGCTCTCTGCATCCCAGTCTAACGTATCATCAGCTGCCATCAATATAATTTTATTTTCAATTCAATTTAAAAACAATCTCATATCCATTTTTTTAGACCATAATTTAGTTGCCTTTTGGAAGCCTTTCAATTCCTTTTAAATCTTTTTGTCTACTCATCGAAGAAAAACTGTCAAGAAATAATCTTCTGAATGCAAAAGCTATCAATAAAAAATAAAGGCAACATAAGGCCTTTCCAGGTAAACAAAAACTGAGTTGATTTCAGCTAGGTAAAAATACAAAAATTAGGTGGGTGTGGTGGTGAGCGCCTCTAGTCCCAGCTACTTGGGAGGCTGAGGCAGGAGAATCACTTCAACCTGGGAGGTGGAGGTTGCAGGGAGCTGAGATTGTGCCACTGCACTCCAGCCTGGGCAACAAAGGGAGACTCTGAGAAAAAAAGAAAGAGAGAGAGAGAGAGAACCAAATAACCAAAGAGAACAATTTGAATCTACATGAAATGACAAAAGCACCAGTAAAGATAATCATGTCATTATAAAACACATCATGCATACATTTTTTTATTTCTTATTTTTAAAAATGAATGCATAACAATGTAAATAAAATTGTATTGTTGGACCAATTACAAATACGTGTAATATACTTACCAATAACTGAACAAAACAGGTGAGTGATAACATGTTTTGCAATAAAAATTAGCTGAATATTCTGGAACAAATGAGAAAATTCAGAAATGAGAAATAAAAAGGTTAATATCAAATGATTTTTAGATGTATCTTTGCTCTTTTTTCTTTTCTCATCTCATTTTTAAAAATAAAATTATAGGCCGGGCGCGGTGGCTCAAGCCTGTAATCCCAGCACTTTGGGAGGCCGAGATGGGCGGATCACGAGGTCAGGAGGTCGAGACCATCCTGGCTAACATGGTGAAACCCCGTCTCTACTAAAAAATACAAAAAACTAGCTGGGCAAAGTGGCGGGAGCCTGTAGTCCCAGCTACTCGGGAGGCTGAGCCAGGAGAATGGCTAAACCCGGGAGGCGGAGCTTGCAGTGAGCTGAGATCTGGCCACTGCACTCCAGCCTGGGTGACAGAGCCAGACTCCGTCCCAAAAAAAAAAAAATAAAAAATAAAAATAAAAATAAAATTATATAAAATAATAAGTGTAAGATAATAAGTTTATAGCATGTGTCAATATAAGTGTAAAATTTGTATCACAAAATGAGAAGCAGAAATAGAAATACATAGAACTGATGTTTGTATAACTCATCAGTATTAAGTTATTATAAATATAAAACAGATTCTGATGAATGAAGATGTATATCAGAAGCCCTAAAACAGCAAGAGATAGCCACAAATATATATTTAAAATGATTTTTAAAATTGCGACGTTATATAAAAATGCTTTCTTAATGCAAAATAAGGCAAAATAGTAGAAAAAGAAATAAAATATACATATGATATGTAGAAAACAAAAATAATACAGAAAAAATAAGTCCAACTACATAAATAATACGAAATATAAAAGGATTAATTAATTAAATATGAAAAACTAAGATTGTTAGACAGAATGTAAAAATAAGAATCCCTGCTCCTCGGGAGGCTGAAGCAGGAGAATCACTTGAATCCAGGAGGCGGAGGTTGCAGTGAGCCAAGAATACCCTACTGCACTCCAGCCTGGGTGACAGAGCAAGACTCCATCTAAAAAAAAATAAATTGACAAAAATAAAGCAAGAAAGAGATAATCTAAAAATAACAGAGATTTAAATACTTCACTCTCAATAATGAATTAAAAAACAGTCAACAGGTCAAAGACTAAATAGACTTGAAGGAAGCAAAACCACTGAGATCTAGCAGACACATATAGTTCGTTCCACATAGCAGGAATAGACTATACATTTTTAGTAAGTTTACATGGAATGTTTTTTCTTGCTCTGTTGCCCAGCTGGAGCGCAGTGGCCGGATCTCGGCTCACTGCAAGCTCCGCCTCCCGGGTTTAGGCCATTCTCCTGCCTCAGCCTCCCGAGTAGCTGGGACTACAGGTGCCTGCCACCTCGCCCCGCTAGTTTTTTGTATTTTTTAGTAGAGACGGGGTTTCACCGTGTTAGCCAGGATGGTCTCGATCTCCTGACCTCGTGATCTGCCCATCTCGGCCTCCCAAAGTGCTGGGGTTGCAGGCTTGAGCCACCGCGCCTGACCAGAATGTTTTTTAGAATAAACTATACTCTAGGTAATAAAATACATAATAAAATTAAAAGAATTGGCCGGGCATGGTGAGCCATGGTGATCTTGGTTGCGGTGAGCCAAGATCGTGCCATTGAACTACAGTCTGGGCAACAAGAGCGAAACTCTGTCTCAAAAAACAAACAAACAAAAATTAAAATAATTGTGTAAATGCAAAGTATTTTCTCTCACTGCAATGGAATAAAATTAAAAATTCATTACATCAGGAAATTTGAGTATGTGAAAATTAAGCAATGAAATTCTAAATAGCCAACGTGTCAAAGAAAAAATTAAAAATTGGAAAATATTTCAGATGAATAAAAATGTTTACTCAACAAAACATGCAAGATGCAGCAAGCATTGTGACCAAAGGGCTATTTATAGCAGTTAATTTCTTCATGAAAAAAGGCATTTCAAATCAATAACCTTAGGCAAAGGGATTTCTTTGGGACAAAAAGTAGTCATACTGAAATGCCTACCAGGAGATAATGGAGAGTGCAATTCTTTGGGAATAAGATCTTTGAAAAGTGTCCACATAGTTAAGAGAATCTAGCAGGGAATGTACAGGATTAGGGCCAGCTGCCGGCTCAGAAAAGACCTAGAATGATCCTAATTTCTGACGTCTGTTTGACCTTCAATCTCTGGACAAGCAGAAAGTAAAGGGGAAGGCCAAGTTGAAAACGTTCTGGTTAAGTGGAAAAGGCATTTTACAAGAGACACACAGAACACAGCTTCAAGGACTTGAAATTTTTTGCATTGGTAAATTTATTTATTTAGGTTAGTAAGTTATTCTGTAGCTGACACATAATTCCAAATATAGGGTATAGCGTTATGTTTTAAAACATATGTACATTTTGATAAAATTAGGGTAATTAGCATGTTCATCATCTCAAACCATTATCATTTCTTTATAGTGATAACTTTCAAGTTACTGTTTTCTAGCTATTGTAAAATAGATATGTTGTTATTATGCCATAGTTGTTAGAGTCACCCAACTGTGAATAGAACACCAGAACTTAATTTTTCTATCTAACTGTAGCTTTGAACCCAGTGAATGACCTCACTTAATCTTTTTCTTCCCAGACCCCTCTCCGGACTCTGGTAACTACCAGTCTATGCTTAACTTCTGCAAGATCAACTTTTCTATATTCCACCTATTAGTGAGCTCATGCAATATTTGTCTTTCAGTCTATGGTTTATTTCATTGAACATTATATTATCTAGGTTCACACATATTGCTACAAATGACGGCATTTTGTTTCTTTCCATAGCCAAATAGTATTCCATTGTGTATATATACCACACTTTCTTTATCTGTTTATTTATTGATGGCCACATTTTTATTTCATCTCTTGGCTACCGTGAATGGTGCTGGAATAAACATCATAGTGCGAATATCTTTTTGACATACTGATTTTAGTTACTTTGGCTATATACCAGTAGTTCAATAATGAACCATATGTTAGCTCTATTTTTAACTTTTTGAGAAATCACCATACTTTTTTTATAACGATTGTACTAAGCTACATCCCCACCAACAGTGTCAAAGAGTTTTCCTCTCACTGCCTCCTCATATGTTTTTGTTATATTTTGTCTTCTTGATACTAGCCACTGTTACTACGGTGGGATAGTATCTCATTGTGGCTTTAATTTTCATTTCCCGGCTGGGTGCTGTGGCTCACGCCTGTAATCTCAGCACTTTGAGAGGCCAAGGTGGGCAGATCACTAGGTCAAGAGATGGAGACCATCCTGGCCAACATGGTGAAACCCCGTCTCTACTAAAAATACAAACATTAGCTGAGTGTGGTGGCATGTGCCTGTAGTCCCAGCTACTTGGGAGGCTGAGGCAGGAGAATTGCTTGACCCCGGGAGGAGGAGGTTACAGTGAGTGAAGATTGTGCCACTGCGCTCCAGCCTAGGTGATAGTGCGAGACTCTGTCTCAAAAAACAAAAACAAAAAAAATTCATTTCCCTTGTAGTTAGTAATGTTGAGCATTTTGTTATAAAGCTGCCAGCCATTTGTACACTTCTTTGGGAAAATTATCTATTAAGGTATTTTGCCATTTTTAAATTGAATTATTTATTTTGTTTTGTTGTTTGTTTGTTTGTTTGCTGGTTAGTTGTTTGAATCCTTTATATCCTCTGGATATTCGTACAGTTTGCAAATGTTTGCTCCCATTCTGTAGCTTGTCTCTTTCATATTTTGTAAAGATTTGAGAAGTATTTGTAATAATTCTTCCTTAAATGTGTGTCAGACGTTGACAGTAAAGTCATTCATCCCTGGGCTTTTCCTCAGAGTCTTTACTTCCAGTTTGATCTTGTTACTAATTACTTGTCTTTTTATGTTTGCTAATTTTTCATGATTTAATCTTGGTA
Source organism: Theropithecus gelada (assembly GCF_003255815.1). Lineage (NCBI taxonomy): Eukaryota > Metazoa > Chordata > Mammalia > Primates > Cercopithecidae > Theropithecus > Theropithecus gelada. Next base: position 55,128,186 of record NC_037670.1, on the reverse strand, counting down.
AGTTGTATGTCTCCACAGATTTATCTATTTTTTCACAGTTTTTCATTTTATTGACATACAGTTGATCTTAGTAGTGTCTTGTGATCCTTTGTATGTCTGTGGTAGCAGTTGTGATTTATCCCTTTTTATTTCTAGTTTTATTTATTTGAGTCTTCTCTGTTATTTTCTTAATCTACTAGGAAGTGTTGATTTTATTATTTCAAAAAACAACTGCATCTTTCGTATTTTCTATTTTTAATTCTCTATTTTGTTTATTTTTACTTTGATTTTTGTTATTTCTTCCCTTCTACTACTTTTTTGAGATTTGTTTTTTCTTGTTTTGCTGGTTCTTTGAGATATATTATTAGGTTGTTTATTTGAAATATCTTTTTCATGTAGGTGTTTATTGTTATAAACTTATCTCATAATTGCTTTTGCTATATCTCAAATTTTTTTGATATGTGGTGTTTTCATTTTCATTTGTCTCAAGAAACTTATTGTTTTTAAATTTTTTTACTTACCCACTCATTGTTCCAGGACATGTCATTTAATTTCTATAAATTTGTATAGATTTTGCCATTCCTTTTGTTATTCATTTTTAGTTTTCTTATGTTTTGGTCAGAAAATATAGTTAATATAATTTCAATCTTTATAAATTTACTAAGACCTTTATTGTGACTTAACATATGGTCTATCCTAAAGAATATTCCATGTCCTGTCCAGAAAATTTTATATTTTGCTGATGCTGGAGGAAATGCTCGGTAAATGTCCTGTAGGTACATTTGGCATAAAGTGCAGTTTAACTCTATTTTTCTGTTTCTTTATTTTCTGTCTGGATGACTTTTTTTTGCTGAAAATGTGGTGTTGAAATTTCCTATTATTATTGTATTACAGCTAATTTCTCCCTCTAACCTTATTAATATTTGCTTTACATATTTTGATGCCTCAGTGTTTAGGACTTTTTTATTTTTAACAATTTATTTACAATTGTTATAAACTCTTGTAGTATTGACCTCTTTATTATCTTATAATGGCATTTTACAATTCTTGACTTAAAGTCAATTTTATCTAATATAAGTGTATCTACTCTTGCTCTTTCTGGGTTTTCATTTCATGGTATACCTTTTTCCATCACTTTAAGTCTATGTGTCTTTGTAGATTAAGTAATGTTTTTATAGAAAGCATATATTTGGTCCTGTTTTTTTTATCCATTCAGCCATACTTCAGTTTTTAATTGAATAATATAATCTATTTACATTCAAGGTTATTATTTATAGGTAAGGGTTTTCTACTACCATTTTGTTACTTCTTTTCTGGTTGTTCTGTAAATTTTTTTCTTTCTTCGCCTCTTCCTTTGTGGTTAAGTGATTTTCTCTAGTAGCATGTTATGATTTTATGCTATTTCTTTTAATGTATCTATAGATTTTTGTTTTACAGATAACATAATGAATGCTTAACAAAAACTCCTTATGGTTATAGCATGCTCTTTTAAACTAATAACAACTTAACTTTAATTACAAATACAAGTAATGTAAAACACTCTACACTTTAACACCATCCCCCTGGCACTCTTACTTTTTGATATTTTAAATTACATCTTCTTATATTACCTATCTCTTAACCAATTGTCATAATTATTCTTGTGGCTAGTACTTTTGTATTATGTCCATACTTAAAATATAAGCAGTTTACCTACCACGATTATAGCATTATTCTGAGTTTTTTCTGTATTCCCATTAAGGCTTCTACCCATGATTTTATGATTTTAGATGTTTCTTTGTTACATGTCAATGTTTATTCCTTTTAGATTAAAGAATTGTCCTTAGCATTTTCTGTAAGACACGTCTGGTGTCAAGAAATTCCCTCGGCTTTCATTTATCTGGGAAGTCTTTATTATTTTTTGTGTTTGAAGGCTAGCTTTGGTGGGCACAGTATTCTCTTTTCTATTTTTGAGACAGGATGTCTCTGTCATCTCAGATAAAGTGCAGCAGCAAGACCATAGGTTGCTGCAGCACTGAATTCTTGGTCCCAAGTGATCCTTCCACCCCAGCCTTCCAAGTACCTGGGACGACATGGTTGTTTTAAATTATCCATAAAGCAAGACATAAATCTATGTTTCTTTAGGCTTGTTTTCTGAAGGTTTATTTTGTTCTATTGATTGAGCCATATTTCCCTGTTTTATATGCCTTATAATCTTTTTATGAGAGTTAATAATTTGCAGGAAAAAAAAAAAAAAAAAAAACCCAGGCACTTTATTCACTGTTATAGACAGGCTTACTGCAGGAATAAACTCTCACTAATCAGTGTGGTGTAGAGATGCTAGAAACTCACAAAAGCTTCCTGGGTTTTTAGTGTAAATTTTTATTCCAGTTTCTGATAAATATACTTCTCATGTATCAATTTACCCAAGAGTTTCAGCCAGTTTTGTCTCAAAAGCCTAGGGTTTCTATTTTGTTTCTCTGACTGTAACTTGCTGCCTTCAGGTCCCTGGATTACTATAGAATTTTTGCAAATCTAACACAACATGGTGCCTACTTCTGATTTTCGCGGCCTCCATTCTGTTATCCAAATTTTGCTTCATTTATATCAGTGTTTCAAGTTGAATAAAACAGGAGTCACTACTTCAGTTAGTACAACAATTAGCTACAACGATCCAAGTTATTTCTAGTTATTCCATTTTATATGAGGTAGAAATTGTGAATTGACTGCCTTCCTTCAGATTACAGTGCACTGCACCAGATCAGGATAGAGAAAAAGCACGTGAAAAATGTCACCGAATTTTCTAGCATTTGAGGTGCAGTTTTTTTTTCATAACTAAGCATTCAGTTGGTTGCTACAGTTTCTCAGTTGATTGCTAGAATTGCCACAAAGATATTTTGTGGATATGTTGCTGCTATTCTCTTATTTCCACAGAGAACTGGGGGCCTGAAACTTCCTAGTATGCTGTCTTTCTGCCACTATCTCTTTAGAAAAAAAAGGGGGGGCTTATTTTTTAAAATTGACTCATTGAATTATTGAGGCTGACAATGCTAAATCTGAAGAGCAAAGTGGCACTGGATACTTAGGGAAGTGTTGATGTTTTAGTCTCAAGTCTAAAGTTATTATGTAACTAGGATATTTTTCCTTGGGAGAACTCAGTATTTCCTCTTAAAGCCTCCAATGGGTAAAATGAGTTTCTGCCACATTATGAGGGTAATCTGCTTTGTTCAATTGAAGAAAATGCTAAGTATTTGAATGTTAATCTCGTCAGAAAGATACCTTTACACTAACATCTAGACCGGTGTTTCACAAACAAAAAACTTAGTACCAAAGCTTAGCCATGTTGACACATAGAATAAACCATCACAAACACTAAAACTATTGTTAGTTTCAAGTGATTACAAACCCTTCTTCAGTGAAGGGAATGGTATAGAGCTTAATGTGTTCTTTAATAGAATTTCTCTAAGTATATTCTCATATATATTCTCATAGGAAGAACTGTTGAGTCATTATGTTTCTGTTTAATGTTACTGCCCTATTTACCCATGTTTGAATTTGTCCAGAGTTTTAATCTTTTTTTCATTCTGATTAATATCATTGCACCAAGACACATCACATCACTATCTTCAAGTTCTGCTGGTGATTGGTAATTGGAAAACTGTTATTTATTTTCAAATAGAAAAGTTATAAATGTATTGCACTTTTTTATTTAAGATTGATAAACACAGACTAATAGTATATAAACAATGGATAATCCATAGTGAGAATTGACCCATTAATATAAACATGCAGAAAAGAAATAAAAAGTGCTTAAAATAGACGTCAACTTTGAATCAAATGTAAGTGGAGTTAATAGAAAAAAATCGTTCCAAGAATCTTTACACTATTGATATTTGAGAATATCTGGATATTCAGCCAAATGTCCTAATGGAAAACAAAATTATCAACATGAAAAACAGAGGTAGTAAAAAAGATTAAAATCCTTTTAAAAAGGAGTGCTGAGAAAAACCTTTATATCACAGAAACTCACAAATATTTGATAATATTGAAAGCACAAAGGATAAAGTGTTAGACATTTATTCAGACTTTGAAAACAAAATGACAATTTTTTAAGGCATAGACTTTTTAAGGCAAGAAAAGATGCTTACTCCATAGTGTAAGTTATACAACAAAAAGTAAAGCTTTACATGGTCATTTTACAGCCAAAACTACAGTTCCAAAGAGGACTGTTTTATGGCTACAGTTTTCTCACTGTTGTCTCCATGCCATATCATTTCACATGTACTTTCTAGGTTCTGATGAGAAGTTTGAAATTATTTAATGCGATGAAAACCTGTTTTTTAACTGAAGGGTTTGAGGTTCTTTTTAGCTTATCAATGCAATGGTTAAATCATTTAATTGAGATAAAAGGCATAAATCAGGCAGTTAGCATCACTTGTCTTTCTCTCTTTTTTTATGAATTTCCAACACAAAATGTGGTATATATAACATTAGTTAGAATAGGTAAAGCATGAACATGAGTAGGTTGCCTGTTGTAAGCATCATAGAAAGAAACAAATCAGATTTTTGAAATCTCTTAAGAGAAAAAGTATCTGACAAATAAAATTTTCAGGAAACCTAATGGTAAGTGAGTAATTCTAAATTAAGATTTTGGTGACACACATATACCACAACTTATTTTTCCACGCAAAAGCTTCTATTTGAGTGTGAATGTTAAGTGTGGAAAAATAATAGAGTAACCTCTGTGGACTAAAAATCCAAAATGATCTTTCCTTTCCAGATTGAGATTACAATCTTGAAGACTTTCTCTTATAATTTTTTTTTTTATTTTACTGGGTGCAGTTTATGGCCTACAGTTTTTAGTTACCTAACTGTAGCCAAGATTGGAGATAATGGCAGCTTTTTAATTAAAACATTTTCCACTGATTTTGGGTGCAAATTTATTCAATGTGTTTACAGAATAGTTAATTATGAGACCTGCCCTTTTAATGTCTTTCATACTATTACTGTTGCAGGAAACTGAGGGACAGAGAGACCGACATGAAGAACAGGAGGATTGTTTATTTTAGGTATGCAACGGCTCAGTGAATTCACATTCAAAAAGCTGAGTCTTGAACAAAGACAGAGCAGGGATTTTGTAAGAAAACTTACAGAGGCAAAACAAAAGCAGTTAATCATACAGTGACAGGTCATGTAATCTATAGCATAACTGTTGACTTAGCATAACTTGTGGCCTTGCATAGCTAGTGACCTTGTAACTGTGTCAAAAGAAAAACAAGAACTGGCTAAATACAGACATTTGTAAAACATAATTATGCTTAAGAAACCAGGGAAAGGAGTAACAGTGAAAGAATTTGTCTTTCTCTTCTCTTTTTTCCTTCAATGTTGTTCTGGCAGTTGGTAGGGGAATGGTGTCTGAAGCCCATTCCTTTGGCCTTGGCTTTCCAGACAGTGTTGTCTTATAACTGTCCTTGAAGTGAGCTGCTAAGCAGAGGAACAGTTGTTCTTTTCTTTTTAACCCTTGCCTTTCCTGGTACTTTTCTTAGAGTGAATGAACACATTTATTTTTCAATTTCTGCCTCATTATCATCAGCACCAGAAACTCCAAGATGTCTCAAGCGTAAAGTAAGGGCCCTAGAGTACACTGGCTCTTCCCATGTTCTGTGCTGGGTCTAGAATATGCTGGCAAATATTATAGTTTCTATAGTTATTAAATTTAAAAAATAAAACTGGCTGGGTGCGGTGGGTCACACCTGTAGTCCCAGCACCTTGGGAGGCTGAGGAGGGTTGATCACAAGGTCAGGAGATTGAGACCAGCCTGGCTAACATGGTGAAACCCCATTCTACTGAAAATACAAAAAATTAGCCAGGTATGGCAGCACACACCTGTAGTACCAACTACTCTGGAGGCTGAGGCAGGAGAATCACTTGAACCTGGGAATTGGAGGTTGCAGTGAGCCAAGATTGTGCACTGCACTCCAGCCTGGGTGACAAAGTGAGACTCCATCTCAAAAAAAAAAAAAAAACAACAACAAAACACTAAACTAAAGATATATACTTTTGATAGGATTTAGTCAAGTTTATGACAAAGACACAGAGCATTTGAAACACTTTTGTTTGATAATGTTTTTAAAAACATATTTTTAAATTGATGCATAAAATTTATTTATCCTGTAAAATATGTTTTAAAGTACATTGTCAAATGTATACATTGTCAAAGCTTAATGCTAGGTACTTAGCAAGTGCTTTATCTCACATCATTGACACTTTTGTGACAAGAGCGTATAAAATTGACTGTCTTAGCATTTTTAAAAAATGTAATACTGTTGGGAACAAGCCCCCCAAAATGTAGCCATAAACTGGCCCCAAAACTGGCCATAAACAAAATCTCTGCAGCACTGTGACGTGTTCATGATGGCTATAACACCCACACTGGAAGGTTGTGGGTTTACCAGAATGAGGACAAAGAACACCTGGCCCGCCCAGGGTGGAAAACTGCTTAAAGGCATTCTTAAGCCACAAACAGTAGCATGAGTGATCTGTGCCTTAAGGACATGCTCCTGGCCGGGCGCGGTGGCTCAAGCCTGTAATCCCAGCACTTTGGGAGGCCGAGACGGGCGGATCACAAGGTCAGGAGATCGAGACCATCCTGGCTAACATGGTGAAACCCCGTCTCTACTAAAAATACAAAAAACTAGCCGGGCGAGGTGGCGGGCGCCTGTAGTCCCAGCTACTCGGGAGGCTGAGGCAGGAGAATGGCATAAACCCGGGAGGCAGAGCTTGCAGTGAGCTGAGATCCGGCCACTGCACTCCAGCCTGGGCGACAGAGCGAGACTCCGTCTCAAAAAAAAAAAAAAAAAGGACATGCTCCTGCTGCAGTTAACTAGCCAACCTATTCCTCTATTTCGGCCCATCCCTTCGTTTCCCATAAGGGATGCTTTTAGTTAATCCAGTTTTCCATAAGGGATACTTTTAGTTAATGGAATATCTATAGAAACAATGCTAATGACTGGCTTGCTGTTAATAAATATGTGGGTAAATTTCTGTTTGGGTCTCTCAGCTCTGAAGGCTGTGAGACCCTTGATTTCCCACTACACACCTCTATATTTCTGTGTGTGTGTCTTTAATTCCTCCAGCACCGCTGGGTTAAGGTCTCCCTAACCAAGCTGGTCTCGGCAAGTGGTGTCCATCATGGGGGTTCAAATCCAGGTTGAAGGGTTGCTGGAGGGATGGTTGGAGAACGTGGAACTAGCTGGAGGACACCTAAATACTCTTAAAGCAATTTCCATGGTGAGTAAGAAGGGGAGCTTGGAAGCATCAGGGTAGCAATGGGACAGGTGTGGGCTGTGGTTCATTCCACCTTGGAACTTTTTCACACCAATGATGAGGAGGAAGCGAAGTATAATGAAGTAACAGAAGAGGTTACAGATCAGATTTATTTGCCAGCTAAAGCTAAAGCAGCAAAGGAGGGAGAGGTTCATCCCTACCCTTCTGCGCCTCCTCATTATTATTTTGAAGAAAAAGAACCTCCAGATCTTTCTTTTCTGGAGGACACTGGCGGAAAAGTAGTTGCCCCAGTGACTGTTCAAGCAGCGCCTCGAACAACTGCTCTTAGTTTTATTGAGGCAGGAATTCAGGAAGCTAGACAAGAGGGAGATTTAGAGGCTTGGCAGTTCCCTGTTAGGATACACCCCCGAGATCAACAGGGAAATATTATAGCTCCATTTGAGCCTTTTCCTTTTAAATTACTTGAAGAATTTAAACAAGCTATAAATCAGTATGGGCCAGGTTCTTCTTTTGTAATGGGACTGTTAAAGAATGTTGCTGTTTCCAGGCGAATGGTTCCTATTGACTGGGATGCTCTTACTCAAGCTTGTCTAACTCCTGCTCAGTTCTTACAGTTTAAAGCTTGGTGGGCAGATGAAGCTTCCATTCAGGCTGCCCACAATGCCCAGGCCCAACCTCGAATTAATATAACTGCAGAGTAACCTTTGGGGGTTGGTGGCTGGGCTGGTTTAGATGCACAACTGGTCATGCAGAATGATGCCATAGAACAGCTTAGAGGAGTGTGCATTAGAGCTTGGGGAAAAATCACTTCAAGTCGAGAAAAATATCCTTCCTTTAGTGCTATAAAATAGGGACCCAAATAACCATACATTGATTTTATAGCTCAGTTACAGGAGTCTCTTAAAAAGATGATTGCAGATTCAACTGCTCAGGATATAGTGTTGCAGTTATTAGCTTTTGACAATGTTAATCCCAATTGCCAGGCTGCTCTGTGACCTATCAGAGGGAAAGCACATTTAGTTGGTTATATCAAGGCCTGTGATGATATCAGAGGTAATCTGCGTAAAGCTACTCTGCTAGCACAGGCAATGGCAGGACTGAGAGTGGATAACAGAAATACTCCATTTCCTGGAGCTTGTTTTAACTGTGGGAAGCATGGTCATACTAAAAAAGAATGTAGAAAAAATCAGTGAGTCAGGCCACCAGATAGGGGAAAAAGGAAAACTGCTGAGCCTGAAATATGTCCAAAATGTAAAATAGGAAAACATTGGGCTAATCAGTGCCACTCTAAGTTTGATAAAGATGGGAACCTGATTTCAGGAAACACCATGAGAGGCCCGTCCCAGGTCCCGTTCTAAACCAGGGCATTTCCAACTCAAGCCATTCCCTCACCCCGTACAATGTCTGTCGCCCGCCACAGCCAGTAGTCCCACAGTGGATTTATGCTGCACAAAAGCTGTGAATGTTCTGCCTGGGGAACCCCTGCAAAAGGTCCCAACCAGAGTCTGTGGACCCTTGCCAGTGGGGATGATAGGATTACTTCTAGGCAGATCTAGTTTCAGTTTAAAAGGGGTACAAATACATACAGGAGTCATTGATTCAGATTACAATGGGGAAATTCAAATTGTTATATCTCCTTCTGTTCCCTGGAAAGCAGAGCCAGGAGAACGTATAGCACAGCTCCTGATTGTGCAGTATGTGGGAATGGGAAAAAGTGAAATTAAACAAACAGGAGGATTTGGAAGCACAAATAAATAAGGCAAAGCAGCTTATTGGGTAAATCAAATTACTGATAAATGTCCTACCTGTGAAATAACTATTCAGGGAAAGAAATTTAAAGGTTTGATAGATACAGGAGCAGACATTTCAATCATTTCTCTACAGCACTGGCTGTCTGCATAGCCAATTCAACCCCCTCAATTTAATGTAGTTGGAGTTGGTAAAGCCCCTGAAGTATGTCAAAGTAGTTATATTTTACATTGTGAAGGGCCTGATAGACAACCTGGAACTATTCAATCTATTATAACTTCTGTACCTATAAATTTATGGGGGGTGATTTATTACAACAATGGGGAGCACAAGTTCTAATTCCAGAACAATTATGTAGCCCTCAGAGTCAACATACAATGCATTAAAAGGGGCATGTCCCTGGTATGGCACTAGAAAAAATTTTGCAAGGTTTGAAAAAACCACTTCAAGTGGAAAGACAAAGTTCCTGCCAAAGATTAAGATATTATTTTTGATGGCGGCCATTGTTAAGCCTCCAGAACCTATACCTTTAAAATGGTTAACAGATAAGCCAATTTGGATAGAACAGTGGCCGCTAAGAGAAACTGGAGGTTTTAGAGAAATTAGTTACTGAACAATTAGAGAATAGGCACAGAGCTCCAACATTTTCCTCTTGGAATTCTCCAGTTTTTGTAAGTAAGAAAAAATCAGGTACATGGAGAATGTTAACTGACTTAAGAGCCATCGATTCCGTTATACAACCTCTGGGAGCATTACAGCCAGGATTGCCTTCTCCTGTTATAATTCCAAAATATCGGCCTTTAATAGTCATAGATTTAAAAGACTATTTCTTTACTATCCCTTTAGCCAAGTAAGACTGTGAAAGGTTTGCATTTACAATTCTTGCAGTAAACAACCTGCAGCCTGCTAAGTGCTTTCATTGTTTCACAGATGGGTCTAGTAATGGGAAAGCTTCTTATTCTGGATCAAAAGGTAAAGTTTTCCAGACGCCCTATACTTCAGCTCAAGAAGCAGAGCTTGTAGCTGTAATTGAGGTACTGACTGCTTTTGATATGCCTATTAATGTAATTTCTGATTCTTCATATGTGGTTCATTCCACACAGTTAATTGAAAATGCTCAGTTACAGTTTCATACAGATGAACAACTGATGACTTTATTTACCCAATTGCAAACAGCAGTTAGAAGTAGAATGCACACTTTTTGCATCACTCACATTAGGGCTCATACACCTCTTGCAGGACCTTTAACTGAAGGGAATCAAATGGATGATCACCTAGTTGCTAATGCAATATCTAATGCTAGACACTTTCACAATTTAACCCATGTTAATGCCTCTGGTCTCAAATGCAGGTACAGCATTACCTGGAAAGAAGCTAAAGCTATTATCCAGTGATGCCCAACTTGCCAAATGGTACATTTCTCATCTTTTACAGGAGAAGTTAATCCTTGAGGATTGGAACCTAACTCTCTTTGGCAAATGCAAGTCACACATATTCCCTCATTTGGGAGACTAGCTTATGTACATGTATGTATTTCTCACTTTGTCTGGGCTACATGCCAATCAGGAGAGTCTTCTGCCTGTGTTAAATGTCACCTTTTGCAGTGTTTTGTGGTGATGGGCATTCCAGCTTCTATTAAAACAGATAACGCCCCAGGCTATACTAACCAAGCTGTAGCTACATTTTTCTCTGTGTGGAATATTAAACACATTACTGGTATCCCATACCATTCTCAAGGACAAGCCATAGTGGAAAGAATGAATCTTTCCCTAAAATAGCAGTTGCAAAAGCAGAAAAGGGGTTTTAGAGAATATGGAACCCCACAGATGCAACTAAATCTAGCATTATTAACTTTAAATTTTTTGAGCCTGCCCAAAGGCCAGATGTTATCAGCAGATGAACAACATCTACAGAAACAGCCACAAAGACAGAAGCAGAACAACTGATTTGGTGGAGAGATCTGATAGCAAAAAGTTGGGAAATAGGTAAGATAATAATGGGGTAGAGGTTATGGTTATGCTTGTGATTCTCCAGGCCAAAATCAACAGCCAATTTGGATACCATCAAGACACCTGAAAAATTTCATGAGCCAGATTCTGGGAGGATCCTGAGGACCCCTCAGTTGCAGCCATGTCGAGACTGACGCTGAGGAGAACCCCAACTGTCATGAGCAACACCCATCGAACACAGCCACCCACCTGGGGACAGATCAAGAAGCTGTCACAGATGGAGGAAGAAAACCTGAGGAAAGCAGGACAACCAGTCACAAAGAGTAATTTAATGGTAGCTATGATAGCAGTTATCACCACTGCTGTGAGTATTCCTTCAACAAGGGCTGACACAGAGAACAATTATACTTATTGGGCATATTTATCAATCCTGGCTGGTAATAATGCCTGGATGTAATCACTCTATGACACAGTTACACATGCTTTCTGATCTCAGTATTTACCATAATAAATCTGCTCCTATAATTGAGGCATACCACTCTCATAAATCTATTTGTAAACAAAATTGAACCTGGCAAGAGTTCCTATTATCTGGAACCATGGCGGTATAGTGGCACCTCAACCTCAAATGATATGGCCCACTGTAGGAGCTAAACATTAAGGATTTGTGGAAACTATTAATAGCTCTTAATAAGATCAAAATTTGGGAAAGAATAAAAAAAGCATCAGAAGGACACTCTAAAAACTTGTCTTTGGATATTACAATATTAAAGAACAAATATTTAAAGCATCCCAGGCACACCTGACCTTAATGCCAGGAACTGGAGTGCTTGAAGGAGCTGCAGACAGATTAGCAGCTAGTAACCCATTACAATGGATAAAAACACTTGGAAGCTCTGTGATTTCAATGATGACTGTGCTTTTAATCTGTGTTGTTTCTCTTTTATAGTCTGCAGATGTGGATCCTGACTCCTGCAAGAAGTAGCTCACTGTGACAAAGCTGCCTTTGCTTTTATCGATTTGCAAATCAAAGAAGGGGGACATGTTGGGAACAAGCCCCCCAAAACCTGGCCATAAACTGGCCCCAAAACTGGCCATAAACAAAAATCTCTGCAGCACTGTGACATGCTCATGATGGCCATAACACCCACACTGGAAGGTTGTGGGTTTACCAGAATGAGGACAAGGAACACCTGGCCCACCCAGGGCAGAAAACGGCTTAAAGGCATTCTTAAGCCACAAATAATAGCATGAGCGATCTGTGCCTTAAGAACATGTCCCTGCTGCAGTTAACTAGCCCAACCTATTCCTTTATTTCGGCCCAGCCCTTCGTTTCCCATAAGGGATACTTTTAGTTAATCCCATTTCCCATAAGGGATACTTTTAATTGAGTATTTATAGAAACAATGCTAATGACTGGCTAGCTGTTAATAAATATGTGGGTAAATCTCTGGGTTCGGGGCTCTCAGCTCTGAAGGCTGTGAGACCCCTGATTTCCCACTTCACACCTCTATATTTCTGTGTGAGTGTCTTTAATTCCTCTAGTGCCACTGGGTTAGGGTCTCCCCAGTCGAGCTGGTCTTGGCACAATACATCATTACTAACTATAGTCACTATTCTGTACAATAGCCCTTTTGAACTTATTTTTCCTAGCCAACTGTAATTAGGTATCTTTTCACAGACATCTCCACATACATTTCTTTCTTTAATTATCTTACAATCTGGTAACCACCACAAAACTTCTACTTTAGTAACATCAAGTTGTTTAGGTAAGTGAACAACAGTGAAATTATGAGTTATTAATCTTTCTGTGCTTGGCTTACTTTAACAAATATAATTTCCTCTAGTTTCGTCCGTATGATTGCAAATGACAGGATTTTCTTATTTCATGTGTATGTATATGCTCAAAATATATATAAATATATATACTAAAATATAACCCAAAATATACATATATTATATATATGCTTATACAAAAAATATATACAAACAAAAAATATATATCACATTGTCTTTATTCACTCATTGAATGATAGACACTTAGATTGATTCTATGCTATGAATCTGTGAAGAGTTCTGCAATAAATATAGAAGTGCAGATTTCTCTTCAACACATGTATTTTGTTTTGGGATTTAGACCCAGTAGTGCAATTGCAGCATCATATGGTAGTTCTATGTTAATATTTTTGAGAAATCTTCATTCTGTTTTTTATAATGGCTTTACTGATTTATATTCACACCAACAGTTTTTAAGCATTCTCTCTCCCCTTATTATTTAGTTTCTTACTTCAACAGTCTTTAGCTTATAATTGAGATCTTTAGTTTATAACTTAGGAATAAAATAGTCACAGGTACATCAAAAGGTGGGCCGCAGTGACGTACCTGTGGTTATTTTATTCCTGCTGCCCTCTGCTTTTTACATGGCCAGTATCTGTTCCACCCTTAGAACTGAAGAGAGATGTTGGTAGGGAGAGGCTCTTCCTTCACCTCTGGTGGAGAAGATTTGTTCAGGCTCTTCATCCTCCAGATGTCAAAGCTACACTTTAATGTAGCAGCTATTGGTCACGTGTGGCTACTGAGTGCCTGGTATGTGGCTGGTCTAAACTGCGATGTGTTAGAAAGGTAAAATACAGAGTTCGTTTTAAATATTTATTTATAAATATATATATACACACTTTATTAGTAATAAGTATTTATTACATATTGAAATGATAATATTTTGAATATATTGAGTTAATTAAATTGCTACAATCATTTCCACCTGTTTCTTCTTTTTTTTTTTTTTTTTTTTTTTTGAGACAGAGTCTCGCGCTGTGTCACCCAGGCTGGAGTGCAGTGGCGCGATCTCGGCTCACTGCAAGCTCCGCCTCTCAGGTTCACGCCATTCTCCTGCCTCAGCCTCCGAGTAGCTGGGACTACAGGCGCCCGCCACCACGCCCGGCTAGTTTTTTGTATTTTCAGTAGAGACGGGGTTTCACCATGTTAGCCAGGATGGTCTCGATCTCCTGACCTCGTGATCCACCCGCCTCGGCCTCCCAAAGTGCTGGGATTACAGGCTTGAGCCACCGAGCCCGGCCTGTTTCTTCTTTTTTTAAAGTTTGGCTACCAGAAAATGTAAAATTCACATGTTGCTCACATTTTATTTCAGAGGATTGCCTCCGTTTTAAAAATCCAGGCTGCCTGCTCAACAACCAGAAGCCAGGAAGGTCATAAAATCTGAATTTGTTAAATAATGGTTATTATATTCTTTGCATTTGTGAATAGCCATATATTATTTATAAATGCATGTGATCTTATACACTTGGTTAAATACAAATGCCCTCTAGGGCGGGCCTGGCTCAGCTCAGGAAGAAGCCCTGCCTGAAAAGGCTGCAGCTTAGGTTTCACTCTGTCTTCATTCAGCCCTGCATCTGAGCACATCTTCTGCTACTCAGGGCCTGAGTGGGTGGGGCCCTAAACATTATCCAATCAGGATCGCTAGGCTGGGCACCGTCCAATCACGCACGTAGCTGGAGCAGACAGGACGGTTTCCGGGATTTGGCGCGGCCTTTGTCTTTCGCAACCGTTGGAGCTCCAGGTGTTCACTTCACTTCTCTGTGTCCTCTGCTTCTAGAGGCCCAATCTCTGTGTCCCTGTGACCTGTAGGTATTGAGAGATCCGCAGCTAAGACGCCAGGACCCCCTGGAAGCCTAAAAGTGGTGAGGGTGCCGGGTCCGACATCCCGAGAAAGGGGGAGAGAGCTGGTTGGAACCGGTAGGAAGTGGCTGTGGCGGGACGCGGGCCTCCCAGAAGTGGGCTCCAAATTCCGCGGACCTCCTCCCTCTCTTCCCCTCCCGCCACCCCCTATCCCCACTCCCACTCCCAATTCTTGGCTCAGCTCGGCCCTCAGCCACCTTTAGCCATAAGATGGCGGCCCGGCTCACAGCAGGGACTCCGGGCGTCCTGTCTCCTCCTTGTGGAGGCGGAGGTTGCAGTGAGTCGAGATCGGGCCATCGCACTCCAGCCTGGGGGACAAGAGCGAGACTTCCTTTCAGGAAAAAAAAAAAAAAAGTCATTTTAAGGTGCACAATGAAGAAAGTCATTGGTTAGGTACGGTTACATAGTTTTCCAACTTGTATGATCGAGATGAAAATTTTCTGATAATGTAATCAGAGGTTAATTGGCAGTTTATAGTTGGTTAAGCCTAAATTTTGCTTTCTCCAATATAGTAATTGACAAAAAAATGCACTTGAGTTAGATTTTTTTTTTTTAAAGTAGGAATCCAGGGGCTAGAGCCACCTCAGTTTAATTGCCTGCCATTTAATTATGTTCACACTCCACAGGGGACAGATTTTACCCTGCATTTTTCACATGTGTCCCAAACAGGGTCTCAAGTCTACCCCCCACCCCCTAATCCTTCGTCCTAACTCTGGCTTGCAGTAAAATACTAAATTTCCAGTTCCTTCTGACATTCCCAAATGCCAACTTCCCCTCCCTAATTTGCATGATCAACTGTTTGTTCTTTAGTGTACATTTTTGATACTGTGTTAATCATTATTAATCATTATGACAAAGTATTGGATGGCACTTTTTAAAACATTTGTTTTCTGTTTGTAAATATTTCTCATAAGAAGAAAGGAAAGAATAATCCACAGACAATGTATTGTAAAAAAAAAAGTCTGTGCCTCTTTTTCTTTTATCTTTCCTAGGCACAGAGATCTTTTCAGAATGTTTTTGAGTCATGGTTTCCCTTTGGAAACTTTATGGGGTGATGTGTCCTCAGCCATCCTTCAGTTTTTTACAGGTCCTGGGTTTCAGTACTGTCTAGGGATAAACCGAGATACCCACCATGGCTATGTCTGCTGTAATGTCTACTGATTCTCAGCTCCTAGGTCATTTTCTCCAATAGGAAAACCTGAGGTATGGAGTGTAGCCTCTTAAAGAGCAGCTGGATGCTCTAGGGCTGAGTGGAATCTCCTGGTGTACTATTTTTTTGAAAAGCTAACCCCTTGAGACATTAAGATTGTGTTCAAGCCAGATTCCATTTCTTGTAGACACATTGCTGGTCAGATAATCAGATGCTGGTATTGAGGGGAAAACACAAATAATTTTTGCTCCCTGGATTCTGTATGGGGGCAGAAAAATTGTGAAAGAAGTACAACAGAGGAAAAATTGTGAAAGAAGTACAACAGAGGAAAAATAGTGAAAGACAAATAGTGAAAAATTTGTGAAAGAAAAAACAATATTCCAAAAAACAAACAAAAACTGACCCCAGTGAGATGGTTCAATAACTTGTAAAATGCAAAGTAAGATGCACCTGGGGCATAGTGCAGTGTCTCCTGAGAGACAGGTTATTGAGCACTTAAGTGAGCAGGATGGGGGGGGAGAATCTCTTAAGCGATTGGATGGCCTGACTTGACACATGATTCAGACACATCTGCTTTTTAATCAGCACTGCCACACCATAAATTTGTCACTGTGAAAATATTTGTTTACTTATTTTGACCCTCAGTTTTGTTTTTTGCTTTTTTTTTTTTTTTTAACCTGAGACCGAGTCTTGCTCTGTCACCCAGGTTAGAGTGCAGTGGTGGGCTCTCAGCTCACAGCAACCTCCAACTCCTGGGTTCAAGCAATTCTCGTGCCTCAACCTCCAAAGTAGCTGGGATTACCAGCGCACACCACCATGCCCAGCTAATTTTTGTATTTTTAGTAGAGACTGGGTTTCATCATGTTGGCCAGGTTGGTCTCAAACTCCTGACCTCAGGTGATCCACCCACCTCAGCCTCCCAAAGTGCTGGGATTATAGTCGTGAACCACTGTACCCAGCCTGACTTCAGTTTTTAAACTGTAAATTGCATTTTATTAGTAGGGTTTGACAGGTAGAAAAAAATAATTACAAAGGACATAAAAGAGGTGGGTTTTAAAAAAAATAGTATGTAATCATATATTGCATTTGTTAATAATTCTCATTTACCTTTTTCTTTCCCAGAGTGAGTTTAACAATTTTCTGAGGTGTGCTTTTTATGGCTGAGTGATTTCAAACAGAATTTCAAGGCTTAGCTTTTAGATTACTAGCCACCAAGGAAAATTATAGGCAAAATCACTCTTTCATTTTGGTTTTAGAAAATGAATACATTTCCCCATCCTGGCTAACATGGTGAAACCCCGTCTCTACTAAAAATACAACCTGGGATGTAGAACTTGCAGTGAGCCAAGATCACGCCACTGCACTACAGCCTGGGTGACAGAGCAAGACTCTGTCTCAAAAAAAAAAAAAAGAAAATTAATACACTTCCACAAGAAAATGTTGTAGTTAATTGGTGAGTTTCATAGATTCATGAAAACATCAGCTTCTTTTTTTGCAGGGTAAGTTTGTGACACTGACTATCTCTGTTCTATATCCTGTTATTTTGATTTCTGAGTTTCATGCTAAATTTTATGAGGTGAAACTTGGTACCTCTTAGAAGTGTTCCCATATGACTAGTTGTTTGCTACATGATTATTAATGGAAATAATAAAATACATTTATTATCTGAAAGGAATACTTTTACTTTTCTTATTGAGGTGTGAAATGTAAGCAGCTTATAAATTCCTTCCCTTTATAGTAACACTGTGTTTGAGTAATTGTGCTGGATTTTTCAAACACTTAGTTTCAAAAACCAAGTGAGTACCTTTGACATGGAAATCAAAGCTTTAGCCTGGTGACTCCAAGCTAGGGTTAATATTGATCCTGCAAAAGGATGTTATTAAAGGTCCAGTTAATTCTTTCTAGGAGGCCTCCCCTGCAGGTGTCCCAGCCTGCTCACCCCAGCCGTGAAAGAAACCTTTATACGGAGAACCTACAGAGCCCTAGAAAGCTGGGGACCCACAGGCAGTTGCAGTTAAGGTTAAGATGGAAGGGGATTGGGAGGGTTTTACTGAAGATAAAGTTGTTACTGTTTTGAGGCAGTTTCTAAACATTGTAAAATAAAACAAAGTTAGATTTCTGTAAAAAATTTGATTTCCAAAGAAGCATTGCAACAGGAGGAAGTGCCAACTATAAGATCTTTAAGGACTGCAAAGTCTCGGCAGACAAGGGCTTTCTTTTATAGGGAGGAGCAAACAAGATTAAAGAGGGGATGGGGGCCAGGCACCGTGGCTCACGCCTGTAATCCCAGCACTTTGGGAGGCCCAGGTGGGCAGATCACAATGTCAGGAGATCAAGACCATCCTGGCTAACATGGTGAAACCCCGTCTCTATGAAAAATACAAAAAATGACCCGGGCGTGGTGGTGGGCACCTGTAGTCCCAGCTACTCGGGAGGCTGAGGCAGGAGAATGGCATGAACCCGGGAGGCGGAGCTTGCAGTGAGCTGAGATTGCGCCACTGCACTCTAACCTGGGTCACAGAGCGAGACTCCGTCTCAAAGAATAATGGTAATAAAATAAAAAGGAGGTGGGAAGGGGATGGAAAATGCAGGGTGAAAATAATTAGATTTTAGATCAGAACAGTTTTTACCCTGAACTCAGCATGTTCTTAAAAGGGACATAAAATGGGGTTCTGTGTTGGCTCAGACTGAGGGTAGCTCAAAGTTCAGAAGCTTGTGGGAAGGGGATAAACTTTGATTAAGAAGTATTTTATTCTGACCACTGAAGACAAATCCAACTGGTTTTTTAATTAGAAAAAGAAGACTTGGAGAGTTCATGTCTGGCTATGTGATAAGTAAGACGAGAGAGTACTTAAACCATCTAAGTCAAAATGGGAAGGTTGTTTTTTTCTGTAAACTGTTCCTGAAGAACACAAAGGGTGGATAATTTTATTAATCACAGCTGTTTACCAGGATTATCTATGTGCTTCATCTTTCACCATTCCTTTTTTTCTCCTGTACATTTCTTCCATTTGACTTATTTTATTTTTTGAGACAGAGTCTTGCTGTCTTGCCCAGGCTGGAGCGCAATGGCATAATCTTGGCTCACTGCAACCTCTGCCTCCTGGGTTCCAGCAGTTCTCCTGCCTCAGCCTCCTGAGTAGCTGGGATTACAGGTGCTCACCACCATGCCCAGCTAATTTTGTATTTTTAGTAGAGACAGGGTTTCACCATATTGGCCAGGCTCAAACTCCTGACCTCAAGTCAGTCACCCACCTCGGCCTCCCAGAGTGCTGTGATTACAAGCATGAGCCACCACACTAGCCTATACATTAGATTTGTAAAGTATATTCATTTGAGTCTAGCAAGTGAAGGAATTTTTTATTTTTATTTCTTTCAGTTATGTGTTCTCATTATCCCCAAGATCGTTGACCAGAGCAAGGCATAAAGGCTTCTTTCCAAAAAGTGATACCGAGAAGATATGGAAAATGTGGACATAAAAATTTACAGTAAAGACATAAAAATTTACTGTAAAAGTGTGGATGAGTGTAAGGTGCACAACCGAGGTTATAATGAACTTAGCAAATGTTTGACAACTACTCAGAGCAGAATATTTCAATGTGATAAATATATGAAAGTCTTTCATATATTTTTAAATTCAAAGTCATAAGACATCCTGACAAGAAACCTTTCAAATGTATAGAATGTGGCAAATCATTTTGCATGTTTTCACACCTAACATGACATAAAAGCATTCACACTAGAGATAATTCCTACAAATGTGAGGCATGTGGTCGTTTTTAACTGGTTATCACAGCTTATTAAACAAAAGAATTCATACAGAAGAGAAACCCTACAACTGTGAAGAATGTGACAAAGCCTTTAACCAATCCTCAACCCTTATTAGACATAAGAAAATTCATACTAAAGAGAAATCCTACAAATGTTAAATACGTGGCAAAAGTTTTAGTGTATTCTTGATCCTTAATAAACATAAGATAATTCATACTGGAGACAAACCCTTCTAATGTGATGAATGTCACAAAGCCTTTAACCAGTTCTCAACCCTAACTAACCATAAGAGACTTCATACTGGAGAGAAACCCTACAAATGTAAAGAATGTGGCAAAGGTTTTAACCAGTTTTCACACCTTACTAAACATAAGGAAACTCATACTGAAAAGAAGTCCTGCAAGTGTGAAGAATGTGGCAAAGCTTTTAACCAGTTTGCAAACCTCATTAAACATAAAACAATTCATACTGGAGAGAAATCCTACAATATGAAGAATGATGCAAAGCTTTTACCCAGTCCTCAAACCTTACTGAACATGAGAAATCGTACAGGACAGAAACCCTACAAATGCGAAGAATGTGGCAAAGGTTTTAATGGGCCCTCCTACCTTACATGACATAAGAGAATTCATACTAGAAAGAATATCTACAAATGTGAAGAATGTGGCAAAAGCTTTAGTGTATTCTCAACCTTTACTAATCATAAAGCAATTCATACTGGAGAGAAATCTTACAAATGTGATGAATGTGGCAATATTTTTTAACTAGCCTGCAACTCTTGCTGATCATAAGAAAATTCATACAGGAGAAAAACACTACAAATGTGACAAATATGGTAAAGCTTTTAACTGTTCCTCAAACCTTACTAGACATAAAAAAATTCATATTGATGAGAAACTCTACAAACCTAAAAGATATGACAATGATTTTGACAACACCTCCAACTTTTCGAAATATACAAAAAATCATCCAGGTGTAAAACCTTAAAAATGTGAAGAATGTGTGGCCGGGCGCGGTGGCTCACACCTGTAATCCCAGCACTTTGGGAGGCTGAGGCAGGCGGATCATGAGGTCAGGAGATCGAGACCATCCTGGCTAACACGGTGAAACCCCATCTCTACTAAAAATACAAAAAATTAGCCGGGCATGGTGGTGGGCGCCTGTAGTCCCCTCTACTTGGGAGGCTGAGGCAGGAGAATGGCATGAACCCAGGAGGCGGAGCTTGCAGTGAGCCGAGATCACGCCACTGCACTCCAGCCTGGGTGACAGAGCAAGACTCCGTCTCAAAAAAAAAAAAGTGAAGACTGTGACAAAGCCTTCAGGTGGTTGTCACACTTGATTATAGGTAAGATAATTTATACTGGAGAAAACTTTATAAGTAAAGAATGTGGCAAAACTGTGAAGGAATATCCACACCTTATTGCACAGGAAAGCATTTATACTTGAGAAAGATAGTACAAATATGAAGAATATAAAAATGTCATTGATATCTGCTCACATCTTAACGTCAGAATTTTTACTTAATTAGGAGCATTATAAAAGCAATTACTGTCAAAAGATCTTTCAGAAACTAGAACCCTTTAAAGTAAAATGCATGTTTATGCTGATGACAAATATTACAAATATAAGGAGGGTTGTAATACCTTTACTTGTATCACAAATCTTATTGTACACATTTTATTTTTGGAGACGGAGTCTCGCTCTGTTGCCCAGGCTGGAGTGCAGTGGCCGGATCTCAGCTCACTGCAAGCTCCGCCTCCCGGGTTTGCGCCATTCTCCTGCCTCAGCCTCCCGAGTAGCTGGGACTACAGGCGCCTGCCACCTCGCCCGGCTAGTTTTTTTGTATTTTTTTAGTAGAGACGGGGTTTCACCGTGTTAGCCAGGATGGTCTCGATCTCCTGACCTCGTGATCCGCCCGTCTCGGCCTCCCAAAGTGCTGGGATTACAGGCTTGAGCCACCGCGCCCGGCCTGTACACATTTTATACTAGAGGGAAACCCTGAAGCAGTTGCTCAAACTTTGTTCAAAATCAGATAATTTATATCGGACAAAAATCTTGCAAATGTAATAAATTTGGAAATACATTTTTTAAAAAACTATAGCCTAGAAAACACCAGATAATTTATACTAAAATATATTTTTGCAGATGAAGTATGAAAAATATTTAATTCACAATTAGCTTATGTAAATGTCAGAATTTACAGTAGAAATAAGTAAGTTACTGACACCTTAGACATTACACTAAATCAGAGTGTTCAGTATAGAAAATATAACTCAAGTTGTTCGATTATTTGTGTATAACTGTAAAAAGAGTAAGGCCAGATACAGTGGCTCACACCTGTAATCCCAGCACTTTGGGAGGCCGACCTGAGGTCAGGAGTTTGAGACCTGCCTGATCAACTTGGAAAAACCCCATCTCTATTAAAAATACAAAATTACGGCCGGGCACGTTGGCTCATGCCTGTAATCCCAGCATTTTGGGAGGCCAAGGCGGGCGGATCACGAGGTCAGGAGATCGAGACCATCCTGGCTAACACAGTGAAACCCCGTCTCTACTAAAAAAAAAAAAGCCGGGTGGGGTGGCGCATGCCTGTAATCCCGGCTACTTGGGAGGCTGAGGCAGGAAAATCACTTGAACCCGGAAGGAAGAGGTTGTGGTGAGCCAAGATCACACCATTACATTCCAGCCTGGGCAACAGGAGCAAAACTCCGCCTCAAAAAGTAAAAAACAAAACAAAAAAACAGGAGTAGAAGATTTTTAAGAGAGTTATAATTACATTCAAAGTATACTTTTTCTTTTAAAAAGATTGCAGATTATTTGACAAGTAAATAATGATGAATTCAACTCTCAAATTACATTATTCTGTTTTTTCATTCCTATTGTGAAAGCATGTAATGAATTGTTGCTGTGTCAGAGATACGAGATTCTTTATTGTTAGGTAAACACTGATTTTTTTCTGTAGAAGAATAAGGGCATTAAAGCGTAAGATTTATAATGAAAATCTAGGCTCTTGGTGGTTAACTTATAATACTGAGTGATGAGGTAGGTGTTCAGAGTAATATTCTGCATTATAGTGAGAGAAAAGCATTTTTAATTTTAGTTTAAATTAAAGGGGCTGGGCACAGTGGCTCATGCCTGTAATCCCAACACTTTGGGAGGCCAGTGTGGGTGGATCACCTGAGGTCAGGAGTTAGAGACAAGCCTGGCCAACATGGTGAAACCCTGCCTCTATTAAAAATACAAAAATTAGCCAGGCATGGTGGTGTGTGCCTGTAATCCCAGGTTCTGGGGAGGCGGAGGCAGGAGAATCACTGGAACCTGGGAGGCAGAGGCTGCAGTGAACCAAGATCGCGCCACTGCATTCCAGCCTGGGTGACAGAGCAAGACTCCATCTCAAAAAAAAAAAAGTAATTAAATACCAGTTTACTAATTGTACTTTTATGCAGTAAAATGGAGTACATTTAAAAATTTTTAGATTATGTGTGAACTTAATTCTTTAATTGTACATTTTTTAACATGTTAAGACTATTGTGCATTCAATAAAGTGTTATCATGCCACTAACATTCACCTATTCCACCTTACTCAAGAGTGCAGGTAAAAGATAGTAACTATGTGATTTGGTAAAATAGTGGAATAATATCTCCAGTAATCTCTTTTGCTAGTGGCTTTAAACTGCAAATAAGTTAAAGAACATTGTTTCTATCACTTAAATTTTTATTTCTTTTTATTTAAGTTTATATTTCTTAATTTTTATGGGTACATAGTATGTGCATATATTTATGCCATATATGTTACGTTTTTTAGTTTTAGTTTTAGTTTAGTTTTGTTTTGTTTTGTTTTTCACTCTGTCACCCAGGCTGGAGTGCAGTGGCATGATCTCAGCTCAATGCAACCTCCACCTCTGGGGTTCAAGTGATTCTCGTGCCTCAGCCTCCCAAGTAGCTGGGACTACAGGCATGTACCACCATGCCTGGCTAATTTTTTTGTATTTTTAGTAGAGATGGGGTTTCATCATGTTGGCCAGGCTGGTTTCAAACTTCTGACCTCAGGTGATCCACACGCCTCAGCCTCCCAAAGCACTGAGATTACAGTGGTGAGCCACTGCGCCCGTCCTATGTTATGTTTTGACACAGGCATACAATCTATAATAATCACATCTGGGGGAATCAGGTGTCCATCACCTCTAGCATTTATCCTTTGTATTACAAACATCCAATTGTATACTTCTAGTTATATTAAAATGTACAATTAAACTGTTAGTGACTACCAGGTCATTTTAGGTCATAATAAAAATTACATAGACATATACATAAAATTTATACATTTCTGAGTCCTAAATAGTTTTTTAAATTTTATTATATTTTTCTATGAACATGTGCCCTCTCCTGGAAACACAGACTTTTAATTTTTATTTACATAAACATATATATATATATTACTATAAAGATAAATGTTAGGTGAAAGTAAATTATGAAGTGTGTTTGTGTAAGTATGAGTTTGTACTTATTTTCAGAGTAAAAAGCAATATTGAAACAAAGCATTTTCGTAAGCTAATTTACTAGCAAACTAAAAACTTCAAAAATGCTGGAAACAAATCTATGATCTCTGCTTTCTATTGAATTCATTACTGTAAAATATTAAGGCTTATGGTTCAGAATCTCCCCATGCAATTTTTTTTTCTTGCCTGGTACTCATGCTAGACTCATAATTATCTTGTATGTTATAATTTATTTGTTATATAGTATATAAAGTACTCATTATATGAGCTGGTAAGGGATTATATGAATGATTTTAACGAAATGTAGTAGTGCACACAAAATAATTTTTAGATGTAATTCCAAAATTAGTGTATTATGTTTTTAGTTAGAATATTCCATTTAATTGCAGAACCCTGTATAAGCCTACTATTCTTTCTTTTTCTTTCATTCTTTCTTTTTCTTTCTTTCTTTTTCTTTCTTTCTCTTTCTTTCTTTCTTTCCTTTCTTTCCTTTTTTTCTTTCCTTTTTTCCTTTCTCCCTTTCTTTCTTTCCTTTCTTTCCTTTTTTTCTTTCCTTTCTTTCTTTCTCTCTTTGTCTTTCTCTCTCTCTCTCTCTCTCTCTCTGTCTCCCCCTCTCCTTCTTTCTTTTTTGTGAGACAGAGTTTCACTCTTGTTGCCCAGGCTGGAGTGCAATGGCATGATCTCAACTCACTGCAACCCCCACCTCCCAGATTCAAGTGATTCTCAGCCTCCCAAGTAGCTGGGATCACAGGCATGTGCCACCACACCTGGCTAACTTTTTATATTTTTAGTAGAGATAGGATTTCACCATGTTGGGCAGGCTGGTCTCAAACTCTTGACCTCAGGTGATCCATCCACCTTAGCCTCCCAAAGTGCTAGGATTACAGGCATGAGCCACCGCGCCTGGCCAAGCTTACTATTCTTTAGTTATTGTTTCATTTTTATAATTGACACAAGTAAATTTATCTATTGAACCGATTTGTTCAGGTAAGTACTGGGGAGGCTTTATAAGTCATGAGGATTTTTTTTAATATAAGTGTAGCAAAAAAACATGAAAGTGCTTGCTGTGTAACAGACGCTCCATAATAAGCCATAAATATTTCTGCCGGAGTTAGTTTGTAACTTCAAGTAAGAGATGGAAAATACGAATTGTGAAGAAATAGCATTAACTCTTCTTGTGAAAAGAACATTTATTACAGGCTGCAAAGCTGAATTTTGCTGAATTTAAACAAATTCTGCTTCTATTCTAATTATCTTGTTTTGTTTGTCATTTTATTGTATTCCAACTATGTATGCATTACAGCCCTTCTCCTTTTTCTGTGTTATGATTACAGTTTACTCACTGTTGTCTTCATGCCATGTCATTTCACATGGTATTTTGTAGGTTCTGATGAGAAAGTTGGTATTTTTTAATGCACTAAAAAATTGGTTTTAACTGGAGAATTTGTTTATTAATATAACGTTGAGATCAGTTAATTACTATAATAGGCATATACTGTCCACAGATGAGAGGATTAAATCAGTTAGCATTGTTTTCCTATGTGTGTAAAAGAAGTTTTGTTAGTTTCTTACACAAATCGTGACATATATAAAATTTGCTAGAAAATATGTCTTAGAAATTCTTAAGAGTTAATGGTGAGTGAAGAATTTTAAATTTAATTTTTTATGATACACTTAGAGCACATCTTATGTTTCCATGCAGTTTTTTCTTTTTTAGTTTTACATGTAAATGTGAAGTGTTGCAAAATAATAAAACGAACTTTGTGGGTTTGAAATTTGGAATAATATTTTTTTCCATGTTGATGTTACAATTTGGAGAGATTTTTCTCTTATTCTATGTAAAATTTTTAGGGGGTGTAAAGTTCAGTCTACAGTATTCATTTTAAGTCACCTAACTGTAGCCAACTCCCTTGTCATTTTCTCTGGAAAAATTTTGGAGATCATGGCAGCTTTTGGATTAAAATATTTTCTGTTAATTTGTAAGCAAACTTGTTTACTGTGTGGGTAGTCATGGAACCATAAGCAACACCTGACCTTTTAGTGTTTTTCATATTGTTACAGTCTGCACCAGAAATTCCAGGTTTCCCAAGCTTTAAGTAAAAGCCCTATAGTACATTGGCTTCTCCCACGTACTGTGCTGGGTCCGGAACATGCTGTTAAGTCTCAAAGTTCTTATGCTTATGATTGACAAATTAAGTGACAAAAACAGCACAAAAATCATATATTTTTGGTGTCATTCAACCAAGTTTATGACAAAAACACAGTATTTGAAACATTGTTATCCTCTTATAATGTTTAAAAATACATTTTTAACATGACAGATAAAATGTGTATTTATTTGGTAAAACATGGGTTTTAAACTTTATTTATTTTATTTTATTTTATTTTTTTCTTGAGATGGAGTTTCACTCTGTCACCAGACTGGAGTACAGTGGTGTGATCTTAGCTCACTGCAACCTCCACCTCCCGGGTTCAAGCAATTCTCCTGCCTCAGCCTTCCAAGTAGCTGGGACTATAGGCGTGTGTCACCACGCCCAGCTAATTTTTCTATTTTTAGTAGAGACAGGGTTTCAGCATGTTGGTCAGGCTGGCCTCTGGCCTCGATCTCTAGACCTTGTGATCCGCCCACCTCAGCCTCCCAAAGTGCTGGGATTACAGACGTGAGCCACTGTGCCTGGCCAAACATGATGTTTTGAAGTACGTATACGTTATCAAATGCTTAATTCTTAATTGCTTTACCTCACATAGTTAACATTTTTCTAGTGAGAGAATCTTGTCTTCACATTATTCAAAAATACATTATTATGAATTAAAGTCACCAGGCTGCAGAATAAATCTCTTAAACTCATTCCTCATAACAAACTAATTATGTATTCTTTAACAGATATCTTTCCAACCCCTCTTTTTTCTGAATATCTTAGCATCTGGTTGTCACCATGTTATTTTCTACTTCAATGAGATTAAGTTATTTAGAATCCATGTCTAAGTGAAATCATGAGATATTTATCTTTCTGTGCCTGGCTAATTTTGACTAATGTACTGTCTGCCAGGTTTAGCCACGTGATTGAAAATGACAAAATTGTATTCTCTTAGAGCCCACATAGCCAAAGCAAGACTAAGCAAAAAGAACAAATCTGGAGGCATCACATTACCTTACTTCAAACTATCCTATAAGGCTGTAGTCACCAAAACAGCATGGTGCTGATATACAAATAGACATATAGACAATAAACATGTGTGTAAGTATCTTTTTTCATATAATGACTTCTTTTCCTCTGGATAGATACCTAGTAGTGGGATTGTTGGATCAAACAGTAGATCTACTTTAAGTTCTTAAAAAATTTTTCACACTGTTTTTCATAGTGGTTGTGCTAGTTTACATTCACACCGAAAGTGTAAAATCATTCCTTTTTTGCCACATCCCTGGCAACATGTCCTATTTTTTTATTTTTTGATTGTGGTCATTATTGCAGGAGTGAGGTGGTATCACATTGTGGTTTTGATTTGCAGTTCTCTGATAATTAGGTATATTGAACATGTTTCCATATGCTTGTTGGCTATTTGTATATGTTCTTTTGAAAATTGTCTATTTATGTTCTTAGCCCACTTTTTCATGGAATTTTTTTTTTTTTTTTTGCTGATTTGTATGAGTTTTCTGTAGATTCTGGATATTAGTCTTTTGTCAGATGTACAGATTGTGAAGATTTTTTCTCACTCTGTGGGTTATCTGTTAATTCTGCTGATTATTTATTTTGCTTTTCAGAAGGTTTTCAGTTTAATTAAGCCCCATCTATTTATCTTTGTTTTTGTTGCATTTGCTTTTAGGTTCTTGGTCGTAAAGTCTTTGAGTAAGCCAATGTCTATAAAATTTTTTTCAGTATTCTAGAATTTTTATAGTTTCACATCTTAGATGTATGTATTTTATCCCCCTTGAGTTGACTTTTGTATAAGGTGAGAGATGAGTTTTCATTTTTATTCTTCTACATGTGACTTGCCAATTATCCCAGCATTATTTGTTGAATAGGGTGTCCTTTCCGCTCTTTATGTTTTTGTTTGCTTTATCAAAAATCAGTTTACTGTAAGTCTTTGGGTTTATTTCTGGATTCTCTATTCTGTTCTGTTGGTCTGTGTGCCTATTTTTATACCAGTACAGTGCTGTTTTGGTGAGTATGGCTTTATAGTATAGTTTGCTGTCAGGCAATATGATGCCTCCAGATTGTTCTTTTTGTTTAGTCTTGCTTTCACTATGTGAGCTCCTTTTTGGTTCTATATGAATTTTATGATTGTTTGTTCTAGTTCTGTGAAGAATGAGTTCATGGGAGCTGCATTGAATTTTTATATTGCTTTTGGCAGTATAGTCATTTTCACAATGTTGATTCTACCCATCCATGAGAATGTGATGTGTTGTCATTTGTTTGCATCATCAATGATTTCTCTCAGCAGGGTTTTGTAGTTTTTCTTGTAAGGTATTTCATGTTTTTGTTTAGGTATATTTTTAAGTTTGGTTTTTGTTTTTTTGCAGCTATTATAAAAAGTGTCGCATTCTTGATTTGATTCTCAGTTTGGTCGCTGTTGGTATATAGCAGAGCTACTAATTTGTGTACATTAATTTTGTATCCTGAAACTTCATTGAATTCATTTATCACTTCTAGAAGCTTTTTGGAAGGGTCCTTAGGGTTCTCTAGGTATCCAACCACATCATCAGCAAACAGCAACAGTTTAACTTTCTCTTTGCTGCTTTGGATAGATACCTTTTATTTCTTCTTCCTGTCTGATTGCTCTGGCTAGGACTTCTAGTACTACGTTAAAGAGAAATGGTGAGAGTGGACATCGTTGTCTTGTTCCAGTTCTTGAAGAATGTTTTCAACTTTTTCTCATTCAGTATTATGTTGAGTGTGTGGTTGTCATACATGGCTTTTATTACATTGAGGTATGTCCCATGTATGCCAGTTTTGCTGAAAGTTTTAATTAAAAAGTGATGCTAAGTTTTGTCAAATGATTTTTCTGCATCTATTGAGATAATTATGTGATTTTTTTTTTTTTTTTTTTTTTTTAGACAGAGTCTCGCTCTGTTGCCCAGGCTGGAGTGCAGTGGCGCAATCTCAGCTCACTGCAAGCTCCGCCTCCCAGGTTCACACCATGCTCCTGCCTCAGCCTCCTGAGTAGCTGGGACTACAGGCGCCGGCCACCACGCCCGGCTAATTTTTTTGTATTTTTAGTAGAGATGGGATTTCACTGTGTTAGCCAGCATGGTCTTGATCTCCTAACTTTGTGATCCTCCTGCCCCAGCCTCCCAAAGTGCTGGGATTACAGGCGTGAGCCACCACGCCCGGCCAATTTTTGTTTTTAATTCTGTTGATGTGGTGTATCACATTTATTGACTTGCATATGTTAAACAGTCCCTGCATTTCTGGTATAAAACCTTCATGATTATGGTGGATTATCTTTTTTATATGCTGTTAGGTTAGCTAATATTTTGTTAAGAATTTTTGCATCTACATTCATCAGGAATATTGGTCTGTAGTTTCCTTATTTGGTTATGTTCTTTTCTGATTTTGGTTTTGGGGTGATATTGGCTTTATAGAATGACTTAGAAAATTCCCTCTTGTGAAATACTGTCAATAGAATTGATACCAATTCTTCTTTGAACGTCTGGTAGAATTCAGCTGTGAATTCATCTGATCCTGGACTTTGTTATTGTTGGTAATTGATTAATTACCATCAATCTTGTTGCTTTTTATTGGTCTCTTCAGGGTTTCTAATTATTCCAGATTAAATCTAGGAGGGTTGTATTTTTGCAGGAATTTATCCATCTCCCCTAGATTTTCTTTTTTTTTTTTTGAGACAGAGTCTCGCTCTGCCGCCCAGGCTGGAGTGCAGTGGCGTGATCTTGGCTCACTGCAAGCTCCGCCTCCCGGGTTCATGCCATTCTCCTGCCTCAGCCTCCCGAGTAGCTGGGACTACAGGCGCCCACCACCTCGCCCGGCTAGTTTTTTTGTATTTTTTAGTAGAGACGGGGTTTCACCGTGTCAGCCAGGATGGTCTCGATCTCCTGACCTCGTGATCTGCCCGTCTCGGCCTCCCAAAGTGCTGGGATTACAGGCTTGAGCCACCGCGCCCGGCCTAGATTTTCTAATTTATGTACGTAAATAATCTTTTGCATTTTTGTGGTGTCAATTGTAATATCTCCTTTTTCATTTCTGATTGAGCTTATTTGGATTTTTCTCTCTTTTTGGTTAATCTTGCTAATGTTCTATTAATTTTGCTTATCTTTTCAAGGAACCAGCTTTTTGTTTCATTTATCTTTTTTTTTTTTTTTCCGAGACAGTCTTGCTCTGTTGCCCAGGCTGGAGTGCAGTGGCATGATCTCTGCTCACCGCAAGCTCTGCCTCCTGGGTTCACGCCATTCTCCTGCCTTAGCCTTCCAAGTAGCCGGGACCACAGGGGCCCAACACCACGCCCGGCTAATTTTTTTTTGTTGTTGTTGTTTGTATTTTTTGTAGAGACAGGCTTTCCTGGTGTTAGCCAGGATGGTCTGGCTCTCCTGACCTTGTGATCCGCCTGCCTCTGCCTCCCAAAGTACCGGGATTACAGGCGTGAGCCACCGCACCCAGCCTTCATTTATCTTTTGAATTTTTTTTTCAACTTTGTTTAGTTCTACTCTGATCGTGGTTATTTTATTTCTTTTGTTGGGTTTGGGTTTGGTTTGTTCTTGTTTCTCTGGTTTCTTGAGATGTGACCTTAGATTGTCTATTTAGTATCCAGTTTCTTCAATAGCCTGACAGGCCCAAAAATCCTCTAAGTTGTTTCTTAGTGATGGGCATTAGGAAAGCTAAAATTCCTCTCACTCTGTCAGGTTACTAATCAGTCCTTTGACGGAGATTATATGCCCCAAATGTTTAACTTGCGATAAGCATAGCTAAAGTTTGTCTTCAGGCACTTTGTGTCCCTTGATGGCTAACTCTTTGAGTAAATATAGGCTATCTTCCTGGGAGAAAGACAGTGTGTCTCAACAAAGGAGAAGGTCATCTACTGAATTGAGTGTTGAGCCCTGGGTCTTTCCAAGTAAAGGCAAACAAATACTGGCTGTCTGGATTTACAGGAATACTAAAAAAGGCACTACAGCGATCCACACTGAGAAACACTGGCTGGTAGTGGGTATAACTGATAGAAAGGTATGTGGTTGGAGACTATTGGGTGCCTGGGTAATACGACATGTTTATTGACCTCAAGTCCTGCACAAATCTCCATCCTCTCCCACTTTTTTTTTTTTTTTTTTTTTTTTTTTTTACTGGGAATATAGGGTTGTTGCAGGGGCTTGTGCAGGAAATAATGAGCCCCTATTTCAGAGAATTGTGTATTATAGGGGCATGTCCATCTATGGCTTCCTTTCATAGAGGATACTGTTTAAGGTTGGGTAGGGGTTTTGGGGGGTTTATCTCTACCTTTATTGGAGTGGCTCAGAATACTTTTTTCTATATCTGTATTTGACTGAGACCATAAGTGGGAGGGGACATCCTTGAGCAAGTGTTCCACTTCTGGGGGTAACAGAAAAATTAGAGAAGCTAAAAGGAGTTTTATTGTTTCCTGCTCTTTATTCCAATATTTTCTCTTATCCCCTAATATTTCCTCCTCTGTCTCATTTTTTATTTGCCTGGTTAAAAGATGATGTTTTAACATTACTAGTACTAAATTGTGGTACATTGTCAGGACAATTTTTAATTTGATATTTTTGGTCCCCTGGCTCCAATTATTAAAAAAAAGTTTACCTTTTGATGAAAAAGAGATATGGGCATCATGGATGTTGAGAATATCATAGCCCAAAAGATTGACAGAGACTGCAGAGCATATAAGAAACATATGTGACCTACTCAGCATGTCACACTTAGAGCCTGCGGCAAGGGATCTGAACCCCATAAAATGATAAGGTATAGGTTTTGACTTAAAACATAAGATCCTTTATTAGACACACCTACCATGTTAATTCTTTCATTATCCAAGGAATGGGGTTTTTAAATAAGGTGGGATTTATCAGAGATATAGTCATGCCTGTGTAAATTAAGGCAGTTGTGTCAAAGGCCTATGAACCAGAACAACTTCATCTTAAATAAGAGCTAGGTAAAATGAGGCTGAGACCTACTGGGCTGCATTCCCAGATGGTTAAGGCCTTCTAAGTCACAGAATGAGATAGGAGGTCACCACAAAATACAGGTTGTAAATACTTGCTGGTAAAACAGATTGCAGTAAAGGAGCTGGCCATAATTCACCAAAACCAAAATAGCAACAAGAGTGACTTCTGGTCGTCCTCACTGCTACACTCCCACCAGTGCCATGACAGTTTACCAATGCCGTGGCAACATCAGGAAGTTACCCTATATGGTCTAAAAAGGGGAGGCATGAATAATCCACCCCTTGTTTAGCATATCATCAAGAAATCATAAAAATGGACAACCAGCAGCCCTCGGGGCTGATCTGTCTATGGAGTAGCCATTTTTTATTCCTTTCCTTTCTTAATAAATTTGCTTTCACTTTGCAGTGTGGACTGTCCCTGAATTCTTTATTGTGCAAGATCCAAGAGTTCTCTTTTGGGGTCTGGATTGGGACTTTTTTCCTGTAACTTATTTCTGGTGACCACAGAAGGGGCTATAGTGCAGAAACCCTGGCCCAGTGGCTACCTTTGGGTAAGTGTTGGGGTCCTGTAACATCTTTCTGGCAAACCTGAAAGGGACAATGCTGAAGAAACCTTCCCAACCCAAAGGAAACAGACTGCAGCACTGATTGGATGACTTTGGGTTACCCGCATAAAGAATGGGTTTGGGTTAGAGGCCCAACTTAGGGGAGTTAGAGTCTCCCTAATACACAGTGGGTTAGAGGACCCTCCTAATAAAAGGCAAGGATGTTTGACTGACCTCAGGTTAGAGGCCTGACTTAGGAGGGTTAGAGTCCCTTCTAAGATTTAGGGAGTTAGAGGTCCTTTTCAGTAAAATTCCTCTCAGGTAAGAACAGGTTTGGCACTATAGGATGTTAACTACTATTCTCTTTGGATTAAACTGCAGTCTTTGCTGATGGCTGTGGGTGACAGGGTTAGGCATGTACAGGATTGTGGGACATAGGGAGCTTTTTCGTCCCTAAAAGGGGAAACTTGAGAGCTGATGGGACCGCTGGAAAACATCCCTTTGCTACCAACAAGCGGCTACCTGAACTTTTCATTGTCGACCCACATGAGTGGGTCTTTTCTCTGGCCTCCCTAAGCTCTTTGCCTTCCCCACCCTGCCACAGGCAATACTTTCCTTCTCTACTTTTCTTTTTTTATCTTTTCTGTTACTCAGGGCAACCTTCTTGTCCAGAGACCACGTGTTGAAATTCCAAGTTGGAGGTTGAATTAAAGATGATGAGGCCCATCTGGAGGAAAATTTAAGCCTTGTTAGTTGATATTGGGCACTAAGCAGAATGGCTAATGGCTATTTTTATCACACGTATTTTGCTCTGGCCACAATGAAAAAAAAAAAAAACTTTATGATGCGGCTTGGCCCCCAGGGCAATGGTACCACAAGCCTGATCACTGGGGCCACTCAGGGTAAAGGAACCCAGAAGCCTGGCATGCCAACAAAATGGTAAAAATTTCTTACCAGATTTCTGGCTTCTCTCCCTCTGTGCAAATGGTTGAATGAATGGTTAAAAATAAAAATTAAAAATAAGTATGGCTAGGTGCAGTGGCTCATGCCTGTAATCCCAGCACTTTGGGAGGTTAAGATGGGCAGATCACTTGAGGTTGGGAGTTCGAGACTAGCCTGACCAACATGGAGAAACCCCCGTCTCTA
Source organism: Theropithecus gelada (assembly GCF_003255815.1). NCBI lineage: Eukaryota > Metazoa > Chordata > Mammalia > Primates > Cercopithecidae > Theropithecus > Theropithecus gelada. The sequence goes on along the minus strand of NC_037670.1, from coordinate 55,094,306 downwards.
CTAAAAATACAAAATTAGCTGGGCGTGGTGGCGCATGCCTGTAATCCCAGCTACTCGGGAGGCTGAGGCAGGAGAATCGCTGGAACCCGGAGGCAGAGGTTGCAGTGAGCCGAGATTGCACCATTGCACTCCAGCCTGGGCAACAAGAGCAAAACTCTGTCTCAAAAAAATAAATGTGTGTTTATCTCCTCTATAAAACTTTGACTAATGCAAAAAAGAATTCTAAGGCTAGTCTTAAGCTGGTGTATTTTGTGCTACAAATTTGTTTTTCTGTGTCAAGGGGTACTTCAGGATAAAACACGGGCTTAGAACACCTGGAAGCTGCTTTTTTTTTTTTTTTTTTTTTTTGAGATGGAGTCTCACTCTGTCTCCCAGGCTAGAGTGCAGTGGTACAATCTCGGCTCACTGCAACCTCCACCTCCTGGGTTCCAGCGATTTTCCTGCTTCAGACTCCTGAGTAGCTAGGATTACAGGCGCCCGCCACCATGCCTGGTTATTTTTATTTATTTATTTGTTTGTTTGTTTTCTTTTGTTTAGTAGAGATGGAGTTTCACCACCTTGGCCAGGCTGGTCTTGAACTTCTGACCTCGTGATCCACCTGCCTCGGCCTTTCAAAGTCCATGAGTCACCATGCCTAGACTGTAAGCCGCTTTTCAAGACGTGTCAGCAAGCTGGTCAGTAACAAACTCGGCTGCAGGTCCCTGAAACAAACAAAAAACTGGATGAAGTCTCCAACTTGTTTTTTGTCCTTGGGAGCGTTACCTTTTAATCATGTGGTGGTACTTTCTCCTTCCAGGGAACAGGAATTTTAGGGTTCATGTCATAGTTAGCTCTAAAAATCGTATTAAATAGTTAAAAGTCTTTGCAAGCTCAAAATTAACTACTCTAGGCTCCTTCTGGGAAAGGTGATGAAGACTGCCTTGTACTGTAGCTCAGTAGCTAAGGTTTTTGCACTTTCACAGTGAAGGTCCGGGTTTGATTCCCCACTTAGGAAGTAAGTTGTTTTTGGTTTAATATCTGCATGCCCTTGTCTATTCTCTTCTTCTCTGCAGACTGTCTTAAATTTTTCTTTGTCTAAGCACGTGGGCAGTTATCTTTGGTAAAGTTTAAAAAGCCAGAAATATCAGGCATTTAGCATAAAAAATTCTGAAAGGACTTTATTAAAGAGTGCTATGATTAATATCAGTTTAATTAAAAGTGAATGTTCAAGCTCTAACAGCCTGGACTCCTTGGGAAAAACAGGAGGCACCAGAGACCCCTTTCCTGGCCCTGTTCTTCCAAGGGCTCCACCCTAAAGTCAGTAATCCAATTAAGACTTAAAAACTGGCAAATGAAAAATCTTACAACTACTGTAGTATCTTCTGTCTTTCTGTGTAGCTATATATGTGTTGTGTATAATGTTTATAAGGGCTCTAATTAAGTGGTTGAAACAAAAATAAGTGCTTAAATGCAATATTATAAAAGCAAAATAAAAACTGTAATGTCTTTTAGTTCATGTAACTTTAGTAATCTTTGGGAAATAAAAATTTACCAAATTTTTGTTTTTGTTTTTGTTTTTTGAGACAGAGTTTCATTCTTGTTGCCCAGGCTGGAGTGGAATAGTGCGATCTCCACTCACTGCAACCTCCACCTCCCAGGTTCAAGCAATTCTCCTGCCTCAGCCTCCTAAGTAGCTGGGATTACAGGCATGTGCCACCACGCCCAGCTGATTTTTGGGATTTTAGTAGAGACAGAGTTTCACCATGTTGGCCAGGTTGGTCTCAAACTCCTGACCTCAGGCGATCCACCCACCTCGGCCTCCCAAAGTGCTGGGATTACAGGTGTGAGCCACCATGCCCGATCTCAAATTTTTTTTTGGGGGGGGGGAATTATTGATAAATAAAAATTATTGATAAGATAAAAACATTTAGTCTAAATTATGCCAGTCAGATATTAAGTTTGCTAAATGCTTTAAGGTTATCAACTGCTTCTTTAACTTTTAAAAATTGTTCAATTTACCTACCTTAAAGCCATTATATTCTCGATAAGGCCTGGGAACATGTGAAATTACCCATTCCCCCTAGCTATACAAAGAAGATTATAAAGAAAGAGATTTTAAAAGAAAGGATCTTGTATAGTAAATTTTTGTTCTAAAGTAAAATGACTGCTTGTTTAAAAGGAGGATGTTTAGGGCAAGTCAAAAAATCCAAGAATGCCTCAAATAGTCTGTGTAACTCCTGAAAGGATTTGTGAAAGGGAATTTATGCAAAAAATGTTGTACAATTCAAAGGTTGTTAGGCTTCCTAAATGCTTAATAAAATGCCAATATAACTCTTACTGTACAACTTGCCTGCTTAATTGAGATAAGGCCTGGGGACCTGTGGAGTTAGCCATGCCCTCTAGCTATGCTGGAGAGTCAGCCCTTATTTGCACTTCTGCCTGGTGTGTTCTAGGCTAGGATCCACACCTAGTACACAGTAAAAATCCCTTACCAAGGTTTTCACCAAAAATAAAAGTTCCTAAGAGTTAACATAATAACATGTAACTGAAACTACTAAAGAAACAATTCTACATACAAGGTGTTTTTGGTGAAAGACTATAAGAAGTCATGGAAATATGGGGTTTTTTTCTGCCTAGATTGAAGTGTTAAAAGATTGTTTTCAGTAAGAAAAAAAAAACTAAAGGTTTAAACAAGTTGTGGAAGATTTATAAAAATTAATTGTAAGAGATCCTGTGTGTGGACATACTGGCTAAAGTTAAAGGGGTATTATTCAGTTTTTCCATGAATTAAACATTGGAATAAAAGCACAATGGGTTTTTCTTAAAGTACTGATCTGCTCTTTCACACCAATGTAAAGGTTTATAAAAGGTTTATAAGAATCTTACCTTATGGTTAAACATTAAAATTAGGTAAATATGTCTATAAGGTTTATTGGGTTTGACATTAATAGTACATTAATGTAAAGATGAAATTTGGCTTATGTAGTATAAAAATCTTACAGGAAGCATCAAATTCGAAATGGTGTTTTGCTTTTTTTGGACTATATTTGCATAAATTTGTTATTAGTATATGTTCCAAAGTTATGGGAAACTTCTATTATTCTAATATGACAGTGTATGTTATTAATAATTATACTTTTTATGTAAAATTTTGTGTGCCAAAGTGGTAACCAAATTTCCTTATCAGTTGTAGCTTTAATAGTGGCTATCCTAAAACTTTTTATTACCCATAGACAATTGTTTAATCCTTTTTAGAAGATGGCTTATAATCGACTGTAGAACTCTAGCAGATGTTCTTAAATGCACGTTTCTAATAACTTTGGAAATTGTAACATTAGAATAAAGGAAACAACTTTTAGAACTCTCATTGAGAGGTGGAATGTTCATGAATGGAATGTTCGGTTAACAGCAGTTAACTGAATTAACTGAACCAATAGAAAACTGAAGTAATATTTTTAACTTTGATTAAAACACTTCTGATCTTTTTTGTTTTTCAGAGTCAAGGAAACTTTTCTTTTGAGCTATTTATAGCTTTTAACAGTTGAGGTACTCCTGTGAACAAAATTTGGAACATATTTATTTCTGTCTACCTGATTTCTTCAGAATTTGGAAACTAGTTTTGAGTGCTCTTAACTTATAGCAATATAGTTATTTGCATAAGTGCAGTAAGAATTTGTTTTCTTTTACAACAGGACACAATTGGAGAAACTGGCTATTTTGCCAAGGCTTTGACTGGAATGATGTGCTTTCCCTTAAGGAATCAAACTTGACTTGTAGAGCCAGTAAAAGCCCTTTGGGGAACTGGGCTGATACCTTGCCTACAACAGTCCCTGTACATAATTTCTTACCTGTGGTAAGTAAATAATGTCTCTTTCTTACAGGTCCAGAAGCCCCAAGTTATCTTGGGACCCCAAGAGGAGAGGAATTTACTCAATCTAAGATTCCCTGTATGGAACAGAATTCCATCAAAGCCAATTTAAAAAGAGCCTATGTGAAAAATAATTATTCTTACTGCACTTCATACAAATAAGCAGGCCAAGTATAATAAAGCAAATTAGTCTTACCATGATTTGTCTTTAGTAAAAATGGGAAACTGGAGAGAGGGATATTATGTTTCAAAAACTATGGTATACTTGTTATTAGATTCTAGTCTCATTAGTTGTTTTTAAGTTTATTTCTGCAATTTAGGCTAACCCTTCTTATTCCTGTGAACCAACCAGTGATCTCTGACTGCTGTTCAGAAGAAACAAGAGGGATAGGTAATATAAAAATCTGGATCGGCCGGGCGCGGTGGCTCAAGCCTGTAATCCCAGCACTTTGGGAGACCGAGACGGGCGGATCACGAGGTCAGGAGATCAAGACCATCCTGGCTAACACGGTGAAACCCCGTCTCTACCAAAAAATACAAAAAACTAGCCAGGTGAGGTGGCGGGCGCCTGTAGTCCCAGCTACTCGGAAGGCTGAGGCAGGAGAATGGCGTAAACCCAGGAGGTGGAGCTTGCAGTGAGCTGAGATCCGGCCACTGCACTCCAGCCTGGGCGACAGAGCGAGACTCCGTCTCAAAAAAAAAAAAAAAAAAAAAAAATCTGGATCGATATTCTAATTCTGGGCACATTGCAATCAGCTAGCAACCCTATATAAGCTTGGTTTCAACAGTTGCCCAGTTCATGGAAAGCCTTCTAATTTAGTTTACTTGGAATAACTTTACTTATTTTGTCTCACTCCTGTGAAATGTATTGCTGTTATACTCTGTGTAGAAATACAGGACAAGCTTACTGAATGTTTTCTTAAACTAAACACTTCTTAATGTGCCAGATACCACCTTTTGTTGAAACTCAAGAGTTATGAAGGGATCTTACCATACTGATGCTTTCTTACTGAGTTCCTCTCTACCCTGAATGCAAGAGACCCTCATAGTTAGGCAGGAATATTATCACCCCTATTCAGCTGAAGAAGTTACAGAAGATGGCTCTTCATCCCTCTGAAACCCTTAGGGCTAACAGTTCTCTTATAAAAGGGAGGGGGGAAATATCAGAGGTGTGTGAACCAGAGCAACTCCATCTTGAATAGGAGCTAGGTAAAATGAGGCTGAAACCTACTGGGTTGCATTCCCAGATGGTTAAGGCATTCTAAGTCACAGGATGAGATAGGAAGCCACCACAAAATACAAGTCATTAAGACCTTGCTGATAAGAGACTTTTCAGTAAACAAGCTAGCCATAACCCAGCAAAATCAAAATGGCGACAAGAGTGACCTCTGGTCATCCTCACTGCTACACTCCCACAAGTGCCATGAAGTTTACAAATGCCATGGCAACATCAGAAAGTTACCCTGTATGGTCTAAAAAGGGGAGGCATGAATAATCTACTCCTTGTTTAGCATATCTTCAAGAAATAACCATAAAAATGGACAACCAGCAGCCCTCAGGGTTGCTCTATGGAGTAGCCATTCTTTTATTCCTTTACTTTCTTAATAAACTTGCTTTCGCTTTGCATTGCAGACTCTCCCTTAATCCTTTCTTGCACGAGATCTAAGAACCCTGTTTCAGGGTCTGGATCAGGACACCTTTCCTGTAACAGTTTTAAGCTCATGGTTTATTATTATATTAATCTCTCATTTTGTTGGTCAGGATAGAATATTTGGAGAGATGAAACTTCTGTACTTCCTCAGAGCACCCCTAGTCTCCCTGAGTTGCATTTTACTGCCTTTTCTTTCATTTCAGCCTAAGAGAATCCCTTTTAAGCTGTCCTGATCCTTCACAGTAGTAATAGACTGGGACAGAAAGAGTTCTCAGACCAAGGGAGCTTAAAATCTTTCTATGGCTGACAGCTTTGAGAACTTAATTGCTTTAGCTGTAAGTGCATAACTCGGGCACTCTTCTGTTTTTCTTTTTTTATCTAGTGTGGGATAATTGGTCAGCTAAGTTAACTAGTTTACTAGTTCTTACTGTGGCCCAGTTTGTTATGTGGCATTTTACAAGGCTGGTTAAATCATCATCTACTCCATTTAAGAAATTTACATTTAATAATGTATCATTTTATTGTTTTCAAAGCAATCAGCTCACATCCCACAATATTGTCTTAAAGTTTTATCAAAATGTGTGAAATAATCTAAAACTGATTTATTTGGGTTCCGGTGGCATCGTTGGATTTTATTCCAAACCACAACCCTTTGGAACACTGAAGGAATAACATTTAACAGAGCAATCGCTCATTCCCATGCATCTTTACGCCTGTCTTCTGGATTTTGGGGGCTGGTTGCTGTGGCTCTATTGGACCTTCAGGGGCCAAATCAGCTATAGGGTCTGACCATTGTGCTTTTTTCCAGCCATTCTTTACCTTTAGCTTCTGAGACCAACATGTGAACCAGCAGATAAAGGTCTGAATGACCTGGGTCATAGGTTCTGCTAATGAGCTCAAATTCTTGGGCACACCTGATTGGAACTTTTATGGGGGTCAGGAAATTTTTTTTTTTTTTGACATGGAGTCTCACTCTGTAGCCCAAGCAGGAGTGCAGTGGAGCAATCTCAGCTCACTGCCACCTCCACCTCCTGGGCTTAAGTGATTCTCGTGCCTCCGCCTCCTGAGCAGCTGGGACTACAGGCACATGCCACCACGCCCAGCTAATTTTTTGTATTTTAGTAGAGATAAGATTTCACCATGTTGCCCAGGGTGGTCTCGAACTCCCGAGCTCAGGTGATCCACCCATCTCAGCCTCCCAAAGTGCAGGGATTACAGACATGAACCACCGCACCCTGGTGGGAATTTTTTAAATTATGCTTCATAATTCAGTCTTTGACCAAGGGTTCCCCTACCTGTTACTGATTGTTCCTGAAATGAGGCAATCACGAGAGAAGGTCCTTCTTTTTTACATCTTCCAGATGAGACACTGCCATTGGGGATTTCAGGGAGGCCTTTTAAGTCAGATTCCGGATTGCCTTCTGTTGAGCAAGTGTGAAACATGCAGGAGAAGAAGGGACAGGTCTGGTCTGGGAAGTTCAGAGAGGACAGGGTAGAGTGGGGCTGTAGGTGGAGGAGGGGGTGGTGCCAAGGGGGAAGTAAGGGATTTTGAGTATTTTTTTAAAGAGAGAGATAAGATGAGAGAGTTCTTGATTAGTATTTCTAAGTTGCTTGTTCGCCTCCTGTAGGGAGGTGAGGCAGTCTGCCCCTTTTGCTACTCTCCAAATACCACTAAAAATAACTCTCCCATTCTGGCCGCTTAGATTTGTGCCTGAATTTTTCATCCTGGTTCACAGGTACACTAATTTAGGTATCTCAAAAGATCTCCATTTAGGCCGTTGGGATTTAGAATCTGCTTTGTAGTGGTCCACTTGGTTAAATGCGATTTACCATAAGCATTTTGCATATACCCAGCAGAGTTTCTAAAGGCAGAACCTTATTTTCTGCAGCACCCGGGGTCTTAGAGGCCTCGTTCCCCATAATTTAGAGATCCTCTTCGGATTTGATCAAGTAGAGACGTGTGTCAAACCCAAAATGTGCTGCTTTCAGACCTAGCTTTTCAGGGCCGTTACCCTCTGAACTGGTTCAGCCCACCTGTGTCGAAGCTAGTTGGCACCAGTGTGTCAGGGGCTCAAGGTGCAGTAGGGTTTGGCTCATTATATGCCCCTGCTAGATGAGGTTGGATCCTGAATATGTTCTTCTGAAAGGGGAAACCTATTTAGAACATCTGCACGTTTTAGGGAGCATCTCTCCTGGACACCCTCACATGATTCCCAGTCATCTGAGAATGCCCCAAAAGGCTGAGGGGAGCAAGGTGCTCTATTTCTTCAGAGTGGAAGATTACAAACTCATGAGCTAGAGGGTGCAAAGTTGGTCAGATCTGATAAGAGAAAGGACCAAAACACACACATATACAACACACACCAAAAAAAAAAAAAAAAAAAGTTAAGCATAACTAACAATGATCACACAAAATATACAGTTTCTGAGTGCTCTAAGTGTAGGCAGGAAATTAACACCAGCTGGTGATTAATGCTATTTTAGTCATTTAAAAGAATTTGCAGCTGGGTGTGGTGGCTCACGCCTGTAATCCCAGCAGTTTGGGAGGCTGAGGCGGGCAGATCACGAGGTCAAGGGATCGAGACCATCCTGGTCAATATGGTGAAACCCTGTCTCTACTAAAAATACAAAAATTAAGCCAGGCACAGTGGCTCACGCCTGTAATCCCAGCACTTTGAGAGGCTGAGGCAGGCAGATCACGGGGTCAGGAGTTCGAGACCAGTTTGGCCAACATGGCAAAACCCATCTCTACTAAAAATAAAAATACAAAAATTACCCGGGCATGGTGATGTGCGCCTGTAGTCCCAGCTACTCAAGAGGCTGAAGCAGGAGAATTGCTTGAACCTAGAAAGTGGAGGTTGCAGTTAGCTGAAATTGCACCATTGCACTCCAGCCTGGGTAACAGAGCAAGACTCTGTCTCAAAAAAAATAAAATAAAATAGCCAGGCGTGGTGGCATGCGCCTGTAATTCCAGCTGCTGGGTAGATTGAGGCAAGAGAATCGCTTCAACCTGGGGAAGCAGAGATTGCAGTGAGCCCAGATTGCCCCACTGCACTCAAGCCTGGGCAAGAGAGTGAGACACCATCTCAAAAAAAAAAAAAAGTTCAACAACAAAACAGAAAGAAGAGGGAGAAAGAAAAGAACGAAAGGAAAGGAAAAGGGAGGGGAGGAGAGGGGAAGGGGAAGGGGGGGGAAGGGAAAGGGAGGGGAGGAGAGGGGAAGGGGAAGGGGGGGAAGGGAAAGGGAGGGGAGGGGAGGGGAAGGGAGGGGAGGGGAAGGGGAGCGGAAGGGGAGGGGAGGGGAGGGGAGGGAATTTGCAAGGCAGAAGGGAAGGGAAGGGAATTTGCAAGGCAGAAGGGAAGGGGAGGGGAGGGGAGGGGAAGGGAGGGAAGGGAAGGGAATTTGCAAGGCCAAATCCCAAACCAGTTTCTTACCTATTGATGGGGCCCATGCTGGAGATGACTCTGCCCGACGCAGAAGCAAATGAGCTCACCTTCCTTGATGGAAAAACTCCTACAAAAAAGGTTTTTTTTAACAGCAAATAAACCTCAGACTCCCAGCTGAAAAACGTTGGAAAATCAGGGATCCCTGGAGAAAAGAAGTCCCAGACTTCTGCAAATTGTCCTGTCGGTTCGGGGTATAAGGTGCCCAAGCTGGTACCAAGCACTAAGGTGAACTGCCACAGGCCAGGTCACTTTCAGTCAGGATCCCTCTGTGGTTGCCAGATGTCAGTTGAAGTAAACAACGAGACACATCTCAATCATTTTAGGAGATTTATTTGCCAAAGTTAAGGACACACCCAGGAGACAGGTCTATGCCTTTTTCTGAAAATGATTTTGAGGGCTCCAAATTTAAAGAGGAAAGGGTGGTATATTGAGAAGCACAGTTTTTTACATAAAAGAGGACAGAGGAAAAATGTGGGGAATCTGCATTTTACATAACAGACAAAATGGGGTAGGAAAAAAATCAGATACGCATTTGTGTCTGGCGGGCCAGGGTGACTGCACCTGTAAAGATAAGTTATCAAGTTGCACTGCCATGGTGAAGTTTTAAGATCTCACCAGGAATTTTCTTGTGTGCAAAATATGGGGGAGGTGTGTAGCTTTTCATCTTGTAACCATCTTATTTAGGAACCAAAAGGGGGAGACTGATTTGTGAGACCCAGTTCCCAGCTTGACTTTTCCCTTCAACTAAATGAGTTTGGGGTCCCAAAATTTAATTTCCTTTCACATTATATATAAAATAAGTAAAACCATGACTAAGACTATCTCAGGAGTACAGGATAAGTTGAACACTGTAAAATCTATACGTATATATAAAATAGGAACAGAAAATAGCTCGGTAAAAGCCTTCTAGCAAACTAGAAATAAAATATGTTATTTTATTTTGTAAATATACAGGGTATCTAAAATAAACTACAGCAAATGTACATAAACTATTAAAAGCTTGTTTTTTAATGTCATAAATATGATAATGATGCTGCTGTAAACATTTTTGTTAACTATTGCATCTGTGGTCCCAGTCAACAGATTAAAATGAGAAATGTTATACAATTATACTTGCAAAGAAGAATTAGTCAATAAACTAGTACCTAAACAATTGGTTCTACCTAGGTAGATTGGATACCTGAAGAGCAACTCACACAAAAAAATTGTTCACATAGATTAAGAAATTAAAATTTTAGGAGAAAATACAGGAAAATATTGTATTATAACTGGGGTAAAAATTTTCTAAACATGGCACAAGATAAAAATAATGCATAAAATATGTTACACTATATCAATTTTAAACTTTTGATTATTAATAACATAAACGTTTTACTACAGATGATGCAAAGGCAAAGCATAATTGGGAGAAAATATTTTTTAAAACATATTATAAAAGATTGGTATTTTAAAAATATATATTACAGACTGGGCATGGTGGCTCACACCTGTAATCCCAGCACTTTGGGAGGCCAACACGAGTGGATCACCTGAGGTAAGGAGTTCAAGACCAGCCTGACCAACATGGTGAAACCCCATCTCTATTAAAAATACAAAAAAATTAGCCAGGTGTGGTGGTGTGCTCCCGTAATCCCAGCTACTTGGGAGGCTAAGGCAGGAGAATCACTTGAACCCAGGAGGCGGACGCTGCAGTGAGCCAAGATCGCACCATTGCACTCCAGCCTGGGCAACAGGAGAGAAACTTCGTCTCAAAAATAATAATTATTATTTTATATATATATAAACAGACTATGTATGAATTAAATAAGAAAAAGACATTAAATATAGGAGAGATGGCAAGTCTTGGAATACAAATGATCAATAAACTTACGAAAAATTCCAACTTCATTGGTAACTATGAAAATGCTAATTAAAACTATAAATGATACACCTTTCTAATTCACCATTTTGTCAAAAAATTATGTCTAGTAATTCAGAGAGTTGGTAAAAATATGGAGAAATTGGAATTCACAAATATCCACTGGCAATAAGATTGATTTATAAATTGATGTATATTTATACTATGCAGCTGTGAAAATGGACAACTACAGCTATGCTAAGCAACATGAAATAAAAAATTATAAAGTAAGTCACAGATACAAAATGGTAAAATTTATATAAACGCAAAAAACAGGCAACACTAAAATGTATATGGTTTATAGATAAAATTGCAAAAATTAATAACACAAAATTCAGATGGTGGTTACTTTGGATAGGAGGTTAATAAGAGACTTCAGAGGTATTCACTTCTCAGGAGTGTGTGAGGGTTTCATGAAGCCAGACTCAAAGTTTTATGAGAGTAGAGACTAATACTTTCTTCATTTTATTTCCTAAGCCTAGCAAAAAGGATGACACATTGTGTGTGCTCAACACACATTTATTGGTTAAATGAATAATTACATGCCCTTTGTAAACTGTCAAGCTATGCAAATTAAGACATTATTATTAGTTACCATAGCTTAGTTAATAGAATCAAAGGGTAATAAACCGTAGCAGTCAGCACTATTAAAAGTTTAATGTTAACCCAGCACTCGGGTAAAATAAATTGAAATTTTTCTGTAATCCTAGCACTTTGGGAGGCCAAGGTGGGCGGATCACATGAGGCCAGGAATCTGAGACCAGCCTGAACAACATGGCAAAACCCCATCTCTACTAAAAATACAAAAATTAGCCGGGCGTGGTGGCGCATGCCTGTAATCCCAGCTACTCAGGAGGCTGAGGCCTGAGAATTGCTTGAACTCGGGAGTCGGAGGTTGCAGTGAGCTGAGATCGCGACACTGTACACCAGGCTGGGCGACAGTGTGAGACTCCGTCTCCAAATTTAAAAAAAAAAAATTTTTTTTTAAGTTGTGACCATTACAATTACATGTAAATTGCCACATGAAGATGGAACATGAAATCTGACTTCAGGTGAGCATAATTTGAAAGGAAAAGGCAAAAAGAGAGAAAAGAGATAAAAAGGATGAAAACTTAATTGGGTCAAATCTGCAAGTTCTACCCTGTGCTTCTTTTTAGGAAACAGTTTTCTCCTCTCCTGGCGCAGAGGGAGGCTGCCTGGGGGAGCCTGGGCCCCTCTGTCCTCCTCGCGGTGGCAGTGGCTGTCTGCTTAGGCATGAGGCGCGCCGCAATGCCCTGGGCCTGAAGCTGCCGGGCCCCGCCCCTCCTTCTTCCCCTGGACTCTTCCACGGTGTGTCTGTGGCCTTGTGTCTTCCTGTGCGTCCCTCTAATGAAAGGGGCGGTGGCAGCATGAAGTCGGTAGCAGGAACTGGCTCCGCAGGTTGAGGAGGGCTCGCCCAGCTGTGGGAAATGCTCTAGTTGACATCGGCTTTCTGTGCACCAATCTGGGCCTCGACCCAGGGTTACACACGAGGCGTCCCTGGCCTGGGCGACCCCGGGGGCGGGCGCTCCGGCTGCTGCTGCGGTTCCTGCCGTGCTTGGCTGGGCCGCGGCTGGGACCAGCGCCCACCAGAAGTGCAGGAGCCGCCCGGCAGGCGGGAGGAGGTGGTAGCCATGGTCCCTGAAAACCAGGCTCTGCTGACAAATCTCAGACGCCAGGAACAGAAGAACCGAGAGAGCTGCAAGAGTTTGAGCCAAACGGACGGACTGTTGGAGTAGCTGAGGGTGAAGCTGCCGGAACTCCTCAAAGTGGAACAGCAAAGCCAGCACCAGAGATGGACAAGAAAAACAAACTATCAACGAAAATTAGCAGAAATCAAAGTTAGATGCTAAAGCAGGGAAAAACCGTTCACGCCACGATAGAAACGGAGTTGATGATGGAGTCTGAGAAACGAACTTAGGGAGAGAAAGAACAGCAGTGAACATGGTCAGGTGCTAACAATTCTAGTCCACTGGACCCCACCATCCCTAGGATAGTAAATACCATCCCAGTCATCACCCAGCAAGTTACCACCGCAGCATTTCCAGTGTGTTCCAAAAAAAAAAAAAGGTGATTCTTAACACAAGTGCAAATAAAGTCATTTATCATATTTTTAATCCAAACTGTCATAGTTTACATTTTAACGTTCTTTATTGTGCTAAAACCTTTGGTTTTTAAATTTAATTTATTTTGGGATAGAGTTGTTGCCCTATTGCCCTGGCTGGACTGCAGTGACGCGATCTCCGCTCACGGGAACCTCCGCCTCTGGGGTTCAAGCAATTCTCCTGCCTCAGCCTTCCCAGTAACTGGGATTACTGGTGCCTGCCGCCACTCCCAGCTAATTTTTGTATTTTTGGTAGACACAGGGTTTCATCATGTTGGCTGGGCTGGTCTCAAACTACTGACCTCAAGTGATCTGCCTGCCTCGGCCTTCCAAAGTGCTGGGCTTACAGGGATGAGCCACCATGCTCGTGCTCGGAAGAACTTCGTTTTTTAAAGTGGCAGCCACAATTTTTGTCTGTCTGGATATATTTTGGACTTTTGTATATTAAATATAATGTAAAATACAAACTTTATTATGTTTTAGGTAATCTAACATTGATGTATACAAACTTTACAGATTACTGTAGGATTCAGCAAACGATGTATGACATTTATGTCTAGTTTTTGATGTATTAATTTTATTTTAGAAAAGATTGGCTTCTTTAAAAATGTCTCCAAAAATGTTGGCTTATTTTATAAAATGCCAAAATAGTCAAAAAATGTAAAATACCATTTTGCATTTTACAAAAAGTAAAATACTATTTTGCCATTTTATACAATAAGCCTCAATTTGCCATACTGTATGAATACTGGTACTCAATTAAAACACCAAATATTGTAATCAAAATTATTTAAACAGTATGTTTATATAATATCTCAATTTTTTATTTTTTTTTTTTTATTTTTATTTTTTATTTTTATTTTTTTTATTTTTGAGACTGAGTCTGGCTCTGTCGCCCAGGCTGGAGTGCGGTGGCCGGATCTCAGCTCACTGCAAGCTCCGCCTCCCGGGTTCACGCCATTCTCCTGCCTCAGCCTCCCGAGTAGCTGGGACTACAGGCGCCCACCACCTCGCCCGGCTAGTTTTTGTATTTTTTAGTAGAGACGGGGTTTCACCGTGTTAGCCAGGATGGTCTCGATCTGCTGACCTCGTGATCCGCCCGTCTCGGCCTCCCAAAGTGCTGGGATTACAGGCGTGAGCCACCGCGCCCGGCCAATATCTCAATTTTTAACTACAGTGATAGACATAAACAAATATTTCATAAATCAAACCTATTAGTATTAGGTTTTATTTAGAAGTAATATATATAAAAGATCTGTTCAAAATGAATATTTTTCAAAATAATTTGGTGTTTTCAAATATGCTAAAGTCTTATTTTGATCAGAGTAAGCCTGGGGATAGTTGACTTATTTCACTTTTTTGTATAGTATGTTCCAAATTTTCTAGTTTAACTTAATATTGATTGATGATGGGTAAACATTTTTAAAAATATTATAGGCCTGTTAAATTGTCAATGTTTTTAATTTTAAAATTCTGTCTTTTAATATTGTTTCAGGGATTTAGGTCTAGTTGAATCCACACAACCTGTTAATCATTGTCACCTGCCAGATTCCAATTCACTGTCAGTGTGCCTGTATGACTCTTCTTTCCATATTCTTTGAATTAAATTTGTATTACTCATTTGAAAGTTATATAATACAGCTCATACATTTCAAATAAAATCACCATGTAAAATGAATTCTGGCTTAGTATAAAGAAGCTGTTACAATCTTAGTGTTACATATATAGATGGATGTGGCTCAACAATTTAAACAAAAATATTGAACTATAACATGTGTTGCCATGAGTCAGCCTCTAATGAGTTTATAGATAAATCCAGATATCATCATATTTATCCAGTTGTGTTCAATACCTCTAAAGTTGGTGTATCAAGAATTCTTATGCTGTCTGAGAAAACAGATTCTACTGTTACCTAAGAAATCAGCTGGAAGGCATTTTTACAATCTTGCACCACATAAGGAAAAACTGAAAGGTAGTACTAATAAATGCAAACTACATCACCTAGAAAATGGGAATCCAGAATATCACTTTCAATATTTAAGTGTTGGAACTTTTCGTAAAAAAATAAATATGATAAAATAAACCTTTTGGTAAGTTTTGTGTAGCTTAACATCAGCATAAAATAGAAAAAAAAAATCTTAAAAATAAAAACAATAACCTACACTAAAAAACAAAACAAAACTAGCATCCAATTCATATATATTGATCTTTGTGTTGGGAGAGTCTAAAGCAGAACATTTGATGGACTTGATACAGTTATTTTTACCATATGGGCATACTGATAAAATCATCTATATTTAATTAGACTAAAACATGTTGGCTGGGCTCAGTGGCTCACACCTGTAATCCCAGCACTTTGGGAGGCCAAGGTGGGCGGATCACCTGAGGTCAGGAGTTCGAGAACAGCCTGGCTAACATGGTGAAAACCCGTCTCTACTAAAAAAAAAAACAAACAAACAAACAAAAATTAGCCGGGCGTGGTGGCGCATGCCTGTAATCTCAGCTAGTCTACTCAGGAGACTGAGGCAGGAGAATCGCTGGAACCCAGGAAGCAGAGGCTGCAGTGAACTGAGATCATGCCAATGGACTCCAGCCTGGGCAACAGAGCAAGACTCTGCCTCAAAAAAAAAAAAGTCTGCATCTTAAAAATACTACTTTGTACTATGAATAATAAATGTAAAGTCTTTATTCTCAAAAGGATCCTGATTCTCAACCCAACATATATGGCAACCCATTCCTCTGGTTCGTCCCAACTGAGGCCTCATTAAGGCTCAAATATGGAGTGAGAGAAACACAACAGAGCATGTGAAATAAGACGGATGAGGTAGAATGTTCAGCTCTGAGGCTCAGGAATTGCCTGGAGCATCCCAATATAATGATGGTCAACTGTGAAGCTTACTATGTAAAAATAAACATAAAATGAACATTGGTGAAAGTCTCTGGAATTATAAAGAGTTGTGCCAAAAGGACTGAGCCAGGATGACAGGTATTTAAGAAGTAAGGCAAATGTTTACTAGCACATAAATATTTGTTCCAAAGTTTATTACAGTAGCAATATTTTCAGTAATGTCAGCTTTCTCAAGCTAAGGATGCCATAGACAAACTAAGACAAGTGCCTAATATATTGTAGGCAATTAGTTTCTAAATTCGACAAACTTGCAATAATTTTATAAATTTCACTGAACTCTGTTTCATGTATATATCTCACTGAAAGGCACTATCTAGTAGCTGTGTCCTTCAGTTTTTTCTGGGATTTTCTGTTGCTGGATTCCAAATCAAATCAACTTTATTTGAATCCTAGTCATTTCTAAAGTTCCAGATTTAATAACAGAAAGAAAGGAGAAATTAAGTTACCCCAAACAGTCCATATTTAATGTATGTGATTCCCCAAAAGAACCAAATATTACACAAAACAACAGTGGGTTTAAAATTCAACCTAAATTCAAAGGTAGCAGTTAACACCATATGCAAAAATTAGCAAAGTCACAATGTAGAAACTCTTAGTCTGTTATTCCAGAAAAAATAATAACATTTTTATTTTGGCATTTTTTGGAAAAAATAAATACATTAACTATGACAAAATATACCCACTAAACTATAATATAGGAACTTTGAAATATAAATGATTTTGTTCTTATTTTTAAACATTTACTGTAATATTTTCAGACAAGGCTTTCAGTGAAAAATACTTATAGCTACCATGTATGAATTAAAACAGTCCTGGGGGAATAGTACTTTTTATTAATAATGAAGATTGAAGCTCTCAAGTGATACAGCAGGAGCACCGTCAACTCAGACAAACACCGCCACTTTAAGTTCTAGCTCCCTTTCTAGCCTCATGCATTTCAAAGAAATCACTTCTCTTCTAACTACAAGCAGCCAGAAAGAGCAGACGGTAAAATACAGGTAAGACAGCTTGGCCGGGCGCGGTGGCTCAAGCCTGTAATCCCAGCACTTTGGGAGGCCGAGACGGGCGGATCACGAGGTCAGGAGATCGAGACCATCCTGGCTAACACGGTGAAACCCCGTCTCTACTAAAAAATAGAAAAAAAAAAACTAGCCGGGCGAGGTGGCGGGCGCCTGTAGTTCCAGCTACTCAGGAGGCTGAGGCAGGAGAATGGCGTGAACCCGGGAGGCGGAGCTTGCAGTGAGCCGAGATCACGCCACTGCACTCCAGCCTGGGCGACAGAGCGAAACTCCGTCTCAAAAAAAAAAAAAAGACAGCTCAGGGAGGGCACAGTGGCTCACGCCTGTAATCCCAACACTTTGGGAGGCCAAGGCGGGCGGATCACGAGGTCAGGAGTTCAAGACCAGCCTGGCCATCATAGCAAAACCCCATCTCTACCAAAAACACAAAAAAATTAGCTGGGTGTGGTGCACGCGCCTGCTCGGGAGGCTGAGGCAGGAGAATCGCTTGAACCCAGGAGGTGGAGGTTGCAGTGAGCGGAGACCATGCCATTGAACTCCAGCCTGGGTGACACAGCAAAACTCCCTCTCAAAGAAAACAAAAACAAAAACAGCCAGCTTGGGCACAGAGGGAGGTGGGGGGAAAGTCTCTTGAGTAACTGCCAAACTTCACCTTCATACAATGGGCCCCAGTAACACAGTGGGCCTTAATAAGCACATTCTTTCCCCTTCGGGTGCACTAAGATAGGGAAGCTAAAAGCAGACTGGGGGGATATGCCTGCAGCTGCAGAAAGATGTATGGGAACAGACACACAACTCTCCCTCCCAGATAAGCACAACAAAGAGACACAGAAGCTGTCCAAGCCTCCAATTAACTCTCCCACCCTGAATCCTTAAAAATTTTTAGTCTGTAAAAGAATGTGGCTCTGACCTAACTCAGCCAGCTGCCCCTCTAGGTTTATTCAAAATAAACCTGTCCCTGTTGACTGTCAAGCCACCCTTCGTGTTTCTCTCCTCTTTCTGTAATTCTTACACCAAGGATGTAAAATAGTTTCCCCTGGGAACACAGCTAATGACCCAAATGAAGCTCAAATGAAGGCATTTAACATTCATAACTTATATCTTAAAAATAAAATACTCCTGAATGTAAAAAAAAAAAAGAAAAAAAGATATAAAAACAAATGAGAGAAAAGGAAGGAAATGGATTACTCACAATATCTAAGGTATGGAATCAACCTAAGTGTCCATCAACAGGTGAATGAAAAAAGAAAATGTGGTATATTTACACAATGGAATGCTACTCAGCCCTGTGGGGGAAAAAAAAAGGAACTCTTGTTATTTGCAACAACATTGATGAACCTGGAGAACATGATGCTAAATAAGACGACACAGAAAAAAACTTTCATAATATAATTTCTCTATAGAGTGTAAAAAGGTTTAAACTCATAGAAGCATAGAGTAGAATGATGATTGCCTGGGGCTGGGAGTGGAGGAGATGTTGGTCAGAAAAAATGGGTCTGATTTTGTGAAGAGACAAAGACTGAGCGGTTGTGGCTACATTGCCGACCTCAAGCAGCAGTCGGCTTCTCCTCGTAGAACCTGGGAGTAGGAGATTCAGAATTGAATCTCTTCTCCTTCCTTCCTCCTGTTTTTGGCTTTGTGGAAACCTTATCAAACACAATGGCCAGCAATGTTACCAACAGAACAGATCCTCGCTCCATGAACTCCCATGTGTTCATTGGAAATCTCAACACTTTTGTGGTCAAGATGTCTGATGTGGAGGCAGTCTTTTCGACGAACAGCAAAATTGTGGGTTGCTCTGTTCATAAGGGCTTTGCCTTCGTTCAATAGGTAAATGAGAGAAATGCCCCGGCTGCTATAGAAGAGAGAAGGGCATAATAATTGCTGGCCAGGTTTTACATATTAACCTGGCTGCAGAGCCAAAAGTGAACAGAGGAAAAGCAGGTGTGAAATGATCTGCAGCGAAGATGTATGGGTCAGTAACAGAACACCCTTCTCCATCGCCTCTATTCAGCTCCTTTTGACTTGGACTGTGACTTTCAGTGGGATTATTTTGAAAGGATGTACAATTACCCAGCACACTTTCCTTCTTCTCCTCCTATTGCTCAGCCTGTAGTGCCCTCGAAACATCAGCGTGTATCAGAAAACACCTCACGAAGGGGCAAAAGTGGCTTCAATTCTAAGAGTGGACAGCAGGGATCTTCCAAGTCTGGAAAGTTGTAAGGAGATGACCTTTAGGCCATTAAGAAGGAACTGACCCAGATAAAAAGTGGATTCACTCCTGGAAAACCTGGAAAAATGTAAAAGAGCAGACAAGCAGTAGAGATGAAGAATGATAAGTGAGAAGAGGAACAGAGCAGGAGCTCAGTGAAGAAAAATGAGATTAATGTGAAGTCTGAGGGGGGCGCAGATGACTCTGCTGAGGAGGGGGATCTACTGGATGATGATAATGAAGATGGGGAATGGCCAACTGGGGTTGACCAAGGATGATTAAAAAGAGGCTGAGGAAGTAGAGGATGACAGTCAGTGCCAATGGCAAAAATGACTCTTAAGCACATAGTGGGGGTTAGAAATCTTATCCCAGTATTTGTTTACCTACGTGCTTCTCTAAGATCAAAATTTTTACCAGATCTCCTCTAGTATCTTCAGCACATGCTCACTGTCCTTGTCCTTCCCATGTTAATTCATATTGCCCTGCACCTAAGTACCATTTTCACCTCCTTTGACACTCCTAGTAGTTTTGTTAAGTCTTACCCCATAATTTTTGCTTTTTTTTTTTTTTTTTTTTTTTTTTGAGACGGAGTCTCGCTCTGTCGCCCAGGCTGGAATGCAGTGGCCGGATCTCAGCTCACTGCAAGCTCCGCCTCCAGGGTTTACGCCATTCTCCTGCCTCAGCCTCCCGAGTAGCTGGGATTACAGGTGCCCACCACCTCGCCCGGCTAGTTTTTTGTATTTTTTAGTAGAGACGGGGTTTCACCGTGTTAGCCAGGATGGTCTCAATCTGCTGACCTCGTGATCCACCCGTCTCGGCCTCCCAAAGTGCTGGGATTACAGGCTTGAGCCACCGCGCCCAGCCAATTTTTGCTTTTAATTTTGAAACCTCTTTATGACTTAACAATAAAAAGGATGTGGGTTTTGTTTTTGTTTTTGTTTTTGTTTTTCCCTGAGATGGAGTCTTGCTCTGTTGCCCAGGCTGGAGTGCAGTGGTGCAATCTCGCCTCACCGTAACTTCTACCTCCCAGGTTAAGCAATTCTCCTGCCTCAGCCTCCGGAGTAGCTAGGATTGCAGGCACGCGTCACCACGCCTGGCTAATTTTATTTTGTAATTTTAGTAGAGACGGCGTTTCAACATGTTGGCCAGGCTGGTCTTGAACTCCTGACCTCGTGATCCACCTGCCTCAGCCTCCCAAAGCGCTTGGACTACAGGCATGAGCCACTGTGCCCGGCCGGATGCATGGTTTTTATCAACTGTCTCCAAAATTATCTTGTTATGCAGAAAGTTTTTTTCATTCATACATAATTTCAGTAGTTGCTTCCCTAACTGCAAAAGCAATCTCATTTAGTTGCCTAGCTCCTAAAAGCAGCTTTGAGTTAGAAGTATGTGCGCTACACCCCCACATAAGTGTGATTTGTGGGGCAGTTCAACACAAATATAACAATGTGTTTTTGTGAATGAGTTGGCATGTTAAATGCATCCTCTAGAAAAATAGTGTTATAGTCTTAAGATTTGCTTTTTAAGGTTGATACTGTGGGTTATTTTTGTGAGTAGCCTGATGTTTGAGACCTGTTTTTCTCAAAATAAACAAGTTCTTACTAAACCAGAAATTTGGAGGAAAAAAAGCAATGTTTTCTCTACATTTCCTACCTTAACAAATAAGTTATTCTCTCAGTTTTGATTCACCAGGGGATTGAATCATATCCTGAAGAATCAAAACCGAATAATGTATCTGTTAAGGCAATGCAGGTTGTACACTAAAATTTCAGATGCTTAGAATAATACATTTTTTGCTCACATCACCATCGTCTGTGAGCCTTTTTTTTTCTTTTGAGAAGGAGTCTCGCTTTGTTGCCCAGACTGGAGTGCAGTGGCACTAGATCTAGTTGAATCTGCTCAACCTGTTTATCAGTGTCAGGTGCCAGATTCCAGTTCACTCTCGGTGTGCCTGTATGACTATCAGTGCGCCCGTATGACTCTTCTTTCCATAGTCTTTGAATTAAATTATTACTTATTTGAATGTTATATAATACAGCTCATACATTTCAAATGAAACCACCAGGTAAATTGAGTTGTGGCTTAGTATAAAGAAGCTGTTAGCAACTCAGTATTACATATACAGACGGATGCGGCTCAACAAGAATTTAGACAAAAATAATGAACTATAATGTGTTGCCATGATTTAGTCTCTAATGAGCTTATAAATAAATCCGGACTTCAGCACATACATACAGTTTTGTTCAGTACCTCTAAAGGTGGTATATCAAGAATTCTTATGCTACGGAGAAAACAGATTCTGCCAATACCTGAGAAATCAACTGGAAGGTTTTTTTTTTTTTTTGAGGAGTTTCACTTGTCGCCCAGGTTGGAGTGTAATGGCACGATCTTGGCTCACTGTAACCTCTGCTTCCCGGGGTTCAAGCGATTCTCCTGCCTCAACCACCTAAGTAGCTGGGATTACAGGCGCGTGCTACCACACCCAGCTAATTTTTGTATTTTTAGTAGAGATGGGGTTTCACCATGTTGGTCAGGCTGGTCTCAAACTCCTAACCTCAGGCGATCCTCCCACCTTGCCTCACAAAGTGCTGGGATTACAGGGGTGAGCCGCCACACCTGGCCATCTGAGTTTTTTGTCTGCTTAAGAAGCCTTAATCTTTCAAGGATTGTATCTTCTTTCATTTTCTATCTGCATCTTCCTTTTTCTTTAGCCAATGGATGAAAACAATGTGTCAGAGAAGACACATTTGCTTCTTATCCACACATCACTTCCACTCATTACTAGTCAATATGGGTAGAGCTGAGAATAGCAGTATCCTGGCAGGACAGCCACTTCCTAGCAATAAACACACACTAAAAAAATCATAAATCTTCTTTAAAAAGCTAACATGTTTTAAACAAAATAAGTATATGCCTCAATAATAAAGTGCTTGTGGTAAAATATTACTTTTGTTGATCTCTATTGAGCTCGGGTAATATTTGACCAAAAGATAGCAAATATACAGTGGAAAAATATTACTTTAAATAAGAATGTTGTGAAGTTATTCTGTCAATACTATTATGACCTCATACTAATAGTCTCTATAGTTGTGCAACATCAAATGCTACTTTTTATTAAAAGTTGTATTTTATATAAGTATTTCATTTATATCACCCTCTTTCACTATTTCAATGTCTTCTTCCGTTTATATCAGTAGAAAACAGGCCAGCTGGTGTCAGGAAAGAACATGCTGCTATCGCTGTTTTAACGATGATGATGAAGAGCACTTGTTTGGGTGGTATTCAAGTGCCAAACACTGTTATTTGGCTTAAAGTACTGGTTTTCTATTTTTCCCTAAATTTATTGATAATATACAATTTTTTAGCTAAGAGGATTTTATCTCATTCATATGTTTTATGGAATTTGGTTTATGTTTAACTGTTTCTGATTTATCTGGAATGTGAAAATTTTCCATGAATCCAAATTGAGTACTAAAAACAATCTTTTACTAAAAGCCTTTGAGGCAAAGATTCATACTTTTTTTGTAATATGGAAGAAATGTGTTAACCATGTACACAGTAATCACTCTGAATACAGCACTCAGTGCCCAGTATTCACCCTGAGTCACTCAGAAAAAATTGGTATCTCTGCAAAAACACAGAAAAAGGTGCCAAAAGGACGTGCACCACATTGCACATAAATGCTTTTCACATGCACCTATTAGGGTCTTAATTTAATGGGCTGTTATTTGCATGTCCAGATGCTTCCTGAATCTAGTTATGCAATTTTTTGGCAGCTAATGGCATCTTTTACCCATTAGTTTCATATAATTATTTGTCTGGCTGGAAAATAAATTTTTTGTCAGTTTACTCTAAATTGAGAGACTAGATTTGCAATCTTCAATCTTTCAGTGTTAAGGTAAATCAGAGAAGAGCTATGTGTTATGTAGCATGCATTTTTCTGCCCATCAAAATTCTTGTATTGCCTTGGAAACCCGAGGGAGCCATCTAAATTACACTCCCTTTGAATCCTTTAGCCAGAATTTTAGATTTTAAAAGGTCAAGAACATAATGATGGAGTAAAGCGAAAATCATGTCTTTGCTCCGTGTTAGTTATCAGGCCATTTCAAAAAGCATAGCAATTATGCCAACCCATTGAAAAAATGTGGTTTTGATGAATTTTATTCTACTTCAAATGTTTCATCCAATTGTTACTTTTATCATGTTAAACTAAGAAAAACTATATACATAACTCCATGCATTCTAGACATAATCATAGTGTTTAAAGTACAATATTGTATTACAGTATAGTAAAATCCTCTGTAATTAGATATCAATTATTAATAAATTTATTATGTCTTCAAGGTATTTCAATTGTACAAATAATTAGGTATGCTTTTTCATAATAAGTTCAATTCTAGGAGGGTACACACTAGTCTCCACGGTATGCTTGTAATGAGTAGTGTAAAACTGGGCTACCAGAATGGTGCAGACATGCTGATTTAATTATAGTAAGAATGAGATCCCTTGTTGGTAGACTGTTGATGTTCCAGAGGCTGATCATTCACTACGGCTTACTAAATGTCATTCCATAGTGCCAGTGAGCTCTTTCATCCAGGTTGTTTCTTCCTTCCATTGATGTAATCATGTGTTGTCTTCTCTGTTTATCTTAGGTTATCTCAGATGAGAGGTGATTTTTTTTTTTTTTTTTGCATAAATTAGACTCCTTTTTTTTCCCCTCTGCCATGAGATCCTCCTGTCCTCCCTACTGGAAGCACCATGTGGGAGGCAGGAATGATACCAATATACAAATATATTTCCTGCTGTATGGCTACCATAAGCAGCTTACAGCATGGCCCAGCTAGAAATCACTTACTTCCAGGCCAGCTGAAGTGTTTTTCTATTATGTATCCCTTTCTCTTAAAAGCATCTCTGATTCAGTTTAGCCCAATCATGATAATCTCCCTTTTGATGGCCACAAAGGCAACACATTAGTGACCTAATTTTATGAGTAATTTCACACCACAGTGACAGTTTTACACTCAAGAGGAAAGGATTACACGGCAGGTGTGAAACAGACTGGGAATCTTGAGGATCATCTTAGAATTTTGCCCATCCACCTGAATAGACTTTTAAAGTAGTCTTTTAGTTTTTTTTTTTTTTTTTTTTTGAGACAGAGTGTCGTTCTGTGGCCCAGGCTGGAGTGCAGTGGCACGGCGCGATCTCGGCTCACTGCAAGCTCCGCCTCCCGGGTTCACGCCATTCTCCTGCCTCAGCCTCCCAAGTAGCTGGGACTACAGGCGCCCACCACCACACCTGGCTAATTTTTCGTATTTTTAGTAGAGACGGGCTTTCACCATGTTAGCCAGGATGGTTTTGATCTCCTGACCTCATGATCCACCCACCTCGGCCTCCCAAAGTGCTAGGATTACAGGTGTGAGCCACCGCACCCGACCTAGTCTTTCAGTTTCTTTTGTTATCTAAGTAAACACAGATAATACCTGCAAACAATAATTAATTACTTTCCAATTTTATTCACGACAAATATTAACTAATTTTTTTCTGGCTTAAATTATTTCTTTTTAATGTACTATTTTATACATTCACGCACAGATATAACAATGAAAATGTATCCAATTATTCAATTTCTAAAAATTTTGTATTTAAAATGAGTGTTTAAAATAGTTACTTTCTGTTTGAAGTTTTTTATTGTTGTACTCAAGAGTGTTATCTCTGTAGACAAAGTTGCCTGTGGTTTAATATTGGCTCTGCTATTGTGAGCAAGTCATTTCTCTCAGTGGCTCTGTTTCTTCCTCTGGTAAAATGAGGGTAAATAATGATATCTATGTTATTAAGTTACTGTGAGAATTAAACTTATTAACACATATATAGTGTTATGGTCAGTACTCAGTAGAAATTAGCTAATTTTAATAATATATGCTGAATTACATTAATACATGCTTTAACACAGAAATATTTTTCCATAAGACATGACTTTTTCAACCAATAGACAAATATATATTTATATTAATTATTTTAAAAATGTGGTATAAACAATGAAATACTATTCAGCATTAAGAAAGGGTAAATCCCATTATTTGAAACAAGATAGATAAATTTAGAAGACACTATGATAGATGAAATAAGCCAGACACAGAAAGAGAAATACTGCATAATCTCGTTTATATGTAGAATTTAATAAAGTTTTACTCAAAAAAGTAGAAAGTGGAGTAATGGTTACCAGAGCCTGGGGGTGGCTGGAAGGAAACAGAGAGTTGTTCAAAGGGTACAAAGTTTCAAATAGGGTAAATAGGTTTTGAGATCTATTGCATAGGAGAGTGACTATAGTAAACAACAATATATTGTGTATTTCAAAAGAACTAGGAGTACATTTCAAATGTCTCACCACAAAGGATAGGTAAGCGAGGTGATAGATATGTTATTCAACTCAACTTAATTATTCCTTTTTTTGTTTTTTCTGAGATGGAGTTTCGCTCTTGTCACCCAGGCTGGAGTGCAATGGCACGATCTCGGCTCACCACAACCTCTGTCTCCCGGGTTCAAGTGGTTCTCCTGCCTCAGCCTCCTGAATAGCTGGGATTTACAGGCATGAGCCATCCATATTATATGCGTATATTAAAACATCACATTGTACCCCATAAATGTATACAACTCTGATTTGCCATTTAAAAATACTATTAATACTTTTCTTAGAAAAAAGAGAAATAAACTAAGAATTTGGGCCAGAGAAAAAAGTGTTTTTTCATCTTAAAATTCCAGGAAATATATATATATAATATAAATGTTATATATATATATAAAATTTCAAATGGCTTGCTCATTTAGTGATATGGGTTAGTAAACTTTTAATGTTATGAACAGTATGAACCCAACATTCAAGAATAAATTTTCTTGATTTTTAATGTCCAAAATAATAAAATACTTTAAAAGGCTATAAAGCAACTGTTTTGAGTAAAATTCTCTCTAAATGTCTAAGTAAATGATTTCCTTCACTTGTTAGAGAAACAAGTTATTTGAATATATATACACACACACACATATATACATGCACATACTTTTTTTGAGACGGAGTCTCGCTCTGTTGCCGAGGCTGGAGTGCAGTGGTGCAATCTCAGCTCACTGCAACCTCCGCCTCCTGGGTTCAAGCATGAATATATATCTTTAAACTACATTTAAATTTACTGGAGTCCTAAAGAGCAATACTCAGTAAGAAATGTTTCCATAATATTTATATTTATGCTGTATATGAATCTGCCAAGAATAGTATTAAAAACATTTAACTACTCTTATAACCCCAGACTGACTGATTAGAATTAACATGGGTTACAAACTACTGATGTGGCTAGCTTGTTTTCAGGCTTAATATTAACCATGATCTAACAGAATAAAAAATGAGAGCTAATAATTTCCTGTATACTCGCTACGTGACTAAAAATGAAACAGACTGGAATTACTAATCAGTCACTTACAACATAGTTTTAAACGTTTAAGAAACACGTGAAGTTTCTTTTAAACTCATTTAACAACTTATTTTTATTGATTTTTCACTTCTATTAGAAGACTAATTAAAATTTCTGTAACTACAAACCTATGAATTTTATTCATATCTAAACACAGTGGCAATCTTAAAAGATCTGTATGCTTAGACTTAAGGAAAGCCTGTTTTTTATTTACACTAAGAAGATAACTGCTTTCCAGTAAACCCAATGTGGTAATTATGACTCACAATAATAAGATCCCCATTCCCAATTAAAATAAAACAATGCCCCTTAAAAACCCTAATGAAAGTCTTGGGAATCCCATCAATAAGTAATTTAAAAAAAAAACACTTTCTAATGTGCATTTTAAAAAGCTTGCAAAAAACCAAAACCAAACCTCTTAGTAACTCCAAACTGTCCTTGCTAAATCAAAAACCAAATAATGCTCCCCCACCACCGCCTTTTTTAAATAGCCTAAAAAAAGCTTTCGTAAAAACACCTACTATATCCCAACTCAATAAAAAATAGGTTTATTATTCAGGCAGTCCCTAATATTAAAAACAAAAACAAACAAAAACAAATTGCAAAAACACACAGTTTCCAAAAATCTAATTTTGCTCAACCTCAATTTAAAACTTTGCAGTTTGTAAACAACACTCTCCTCTGTGCCCCAACTGAGGGGGTCTTTCAAAAAGGCACTAAGGTTCTTTTTAATTTTCTAGCAGGTAAAAAATATTAAATATCCAAATCTAAAGCTCAGCTCAAACTTCAGTAAGGTACTTAAGTCTAGTCTTGTCAAAAAACACTAAAGCAGACAGGCACGGTGGCTCATGCCTGTAAACCCAGCACTTTGGGAGGCTGAGAAGGGCGGATCACGAGGTCAGGAGTTCGAGACCAGCCTGACCAACATAGTGAAACCCTGTCTCTACTAAAAATACAAAAATTAGCCAGGCATGCTGGCAGGCGCCTGTAATCCCAGCTACTCGGGAGGCTGAGGCAGGAGAATCGCTTGACCCTGGGAGACAGAGGTTGCAGTGAGCCAAGATCACGCCATTGCACTTCAGCCTGGAAAAAAAAATAAGCATTGGTACCAAAAAAAAAAAAAAAAAAAAGCACTATTAAAAATAAATATCCAAGCTATAAATATATTTTTTCAAAAAAGCACTATTAAAAATAAATATCCAAGCTATAAATATATTTTAAAAGCTTTTATGTTTTTCTCTTCATAAATCTTTTCTAAAAAAAGTTTATTAAGGGGGCCGGGCGCAGTGGCTCAAGCCTGTAATCCCAGCACTTTGGGAGGCCGAGACGGGTGGATCACGAGGTCAGGAGATCAAGACCATCCTGGCGAACACGGTGAAACCCCGTCTCTACTAAAAAAAAAAAAAAAATACAAGAAAAACTAGCCGGGCGAGATGGCGGGCGCCTGTAGTCCCAGCTACTCGGGAGGCTGAGGCAGGAGAATGGCGTGAACCCGGGAGGCGGAGCTTGCAGTGAGCTGAGATCTGGCCACTGCACTCCAGCCTGGGCGGCAGAGCGAGACTCCGTCTGAAAAAAAAAAAAAACAAAAAAAAAACGTTTATTAAGGGGCTGGGCACGGTGGCTCATGCCTGTAATCCCAGCACTTTGGGAGGCCAAGGCGGGCAGATCACAAGGTCAAGAAATCGAGATCATGCTGGCCAAGATGGTGAAACCCCGTCTCTACTAAAAAAAATACAAAAGTTAGCTGGGTGTGGTGGCGTGTGCCTGTAGTCCCAGCTACTCAGGAGGCTGAGGCAGGAAAATCATTTGAACCTGGGAGGCAGAGGTTGCAGTGAGCCGAGATTGTGCCATTGCACTCCAGCCTGGGCAACAAGAGCAAAACTCTGTCTCAAACAAACAAACAACAAAACAAGAAGTAATTTAGTTTCTTCTCGGTCAACTAAATTAATTTTCTCCACTGTGCCCTGTCATTCTTGGTCCATTCCTAAAAGGCCCTAAAGTTATCTCTGGTGGCCTAAAACTTCTTAAAAACAAGAAAAGCACAAATCTCATTTTAAAAAAATTTTTCTCATAAAATCCCTAACAACTGTATTCCTAGACCTGTAAATAAAAACTGTATTTCTAGTCTTGTCCCTAAAAGGCTTTACCCAGAGGCCAATAATCCAGTTAAAAGTTGGCAAATAAAAAATCTTATAACTACTAAATCTTTTTTTTTTTTCTGTGTGGTTATACATGTGTTGTGTGTGTAATGTCTATTTTAAAAAGCTCTAATTAAAAATAAGTGCTTAAATCAATTTTTTAAAAATAAAGCCTGTGGTACCTTTCAGTTTATGTAACTTTAATCTTTAAAAAATAAAATCAGTCTCAAAAATTATTAATAAAGTGTAAATGTCTTCAAAATGTAAATAGGTAACCAAAATTATTCTGGTGAAATATTAAATTTGCTAAATGTTTTAAGGTTGTAAACTGCTCCTCTGGCCTTTAAAAACTGTTCTATTTGCCTGCTTCACAATGAGTAAGGCCAAAAAGCATATGCGCCCCTAACTATGCAAAAAAAATAGTCAAAATCTATCTGCACCTAGCACATAACTAAAACAATTTACCAGGTTTTACATTCAAGTTAAAAACTGCTGAAAGTTACCATTATAACATATAATTAAAACTACTAAAAATAAATTTACAAGGTATGCAAACACAGTAAAATGTTTTTAGTAAGATCTTTTTTAAAAGTACATTTTGCCTAAAAATAAAAAAAGTCTTAAAGCAAAAGCTTTAAATTGTAAAAAAAAAAAAAAAAAAAAAAAAAAAAATTGTAAAAATCTTGCAAAAAACTTCTGTATGTAAACATATCAACTAAATTCAAAAGGATATTATATAGTTTTTCTTTTTTTTTTTTTTTTTTTTTTTTGAGACGGAGTCTCGCTCTGTCGCCCAGGCTGGAGTGCAATGGCCGGATCTCAGCTCACGGCAAGCTCCGCCTCCCGGGTTCACGCCATTCTCCCGCCTCAGCCTCCCGAGTAGCTGGGACCACAGGCGCCCGCCACCTCGCGCGGCTAATTTTTTGTATTTTTTTTAGTAGAGACGGGTTTTCACCGTGTTAGCCAGCATGGTCTCGATCTCCTGACCTCGTGATCCGCCCGTCTCGGCCTCCCAAAGTGCTGGGATTACAGGCTTGAGCCACCGCGCCCGGCCTAGTTTTTCAAATTAAGCATTAAAATACAAACACAAGGTTTTATTAAAGCACTAATCTATTCTTTAGCAAAATTTGTGAAGGGTTATAAAAGGTTTATAAAACTCTCACCTCATGGTCTAATTAGTTAAAATTAAAGAAAATTGTTTATAAGGTTTCATTAAAATTGGGGTTAACATTAACAGTATGCAAAAGTAAAATTTAGCTTTCTTTCTTTTCATCAAATTTTGTTGTTGTTGTTGTTAAGATACAGTCTCGCTCTATCACCCAGGCTGGAGCTCAGTGGCATGATCTCAGCTCACTGTAATCTCCGCCTCCTGGGTTCAAGCTATTCTTCTGTCTCAGCCTCCTGAGTAGCTGGGACTACAGGCGCCTGCCACCACACCTAGCTAACTTTTGTATTTTTAGTAGAGATGGGATTTCACCATGTTGGCCAAGATGGTCTCGATCTCCTGATCTTGTGATCCACCGTCCTAGGCCTCCCAAAGTGCTGGAATTACAGGCGTGAGCCACCACACCTGGCCAATCAAAATTTTTGTGTAATAATAAGAGCTAATAAAAAGTTTTGCTTTTTCAAATTTTAAGTCATCATTTTAGCAAAACAAATAACTTATGGTAATTTAAAATTTTATTTCAGAATATCAAGTGTTTTAAACCTCCAACATCTTCAACAAACTTCACAAAATCAAATTTCAGTTTCAAAGTTGTCTTTTCTAATGTCTAGCTCTTGAGTGCTGCAAGGGGCTCCTGGGGCATCCAAAACAGAGGTTAACAAAATTATTTAACAAGTTTGGGTATATAAAACTGTCAAATTAATATCTTCCTCAGGTCATATTTTAGTAAATATCATTAACATATGTTCCAAAACCATATAAAATGTATAAGATTCTAATGTCTAAATGTGCACCATCAATCACAATTAAGGTTATGTTATTATAAGCTACAAAAATAACCAAATTTCTTTGTCAATTGTGCTTCTAACTGTAACCACCCTAAACATTTTGTCATTTGTAAACAAATCGTTATCTTAATTTACTTCAAAAAATGGTTTATAATTAGCTGTAAAACTTTAACAAATGCTCTCCAATGCAGGTTTCTCATAACAAAACAAAAATTATAAATAGCTAAGATATTTATAAATATCACGCAAAACAAAAGTTAACAAAATAAACTAATAAAAAACAAAAGCAATGTTTTGTTTTTGTTTTTTTGAGACGGAGTCTTGCTCCGTCGCCCAGGCTGGAGTGCAGTGGCACAATCTCGGCTCACTGCAAGCTCCACCTCCCAGGTTCACGCCATTCTCCTCCCTCAGCCTCCCGAGTAGCTGGGACTACAGGCACCTGCCACCACGCCCGGCTAATTTTTTTTGTATTTTTAGTAGAGACGGGCTTTCACTGTGTTAGCTAGGATGGTCTCCATATCCTGACCTCGTGATCCACCTGCCTCAGTCTTCCAAAGTGCTGGGATTACAGGCGTGAGCCACCACGGCCGGTCAAAGCAATGTTTTTAACTTTTTCTTAAACCGTTGCTAATCTTGGCCGGGCACAGTGGCTCACGCCAGCACTTTGGGAGGCTAAGGCAGGTGGATCACCTGAGGTCGGGATTTCAAGACCAGCCTAACCAACATGGAGAAACCCAGTTTCTACTAAAAATACAAAATTAGCCTGTCGTGGTGGCACTTGCCTGTAATTCCAGCTACTCGGGAGGTTGAGACGGGAGAATCGCTTGAACCCAGGGGGTGGAGGAGGTTGCAGTGAGCCAAGATCGCACCATTGCGCTCCAGCCTGGGCAACAAGAGCAAAACTCCATCTCAAAAAAAAAAACAACTAATCTTTATTTTGCTTTTCAAAGTAAGAATTTCTTAAAACCTTTTAACAAGCAAGGTATACTCCTGTAAATAAAATTTAAAATGCATCTGCTTCTCTCAGCCTAGTTCCTCTAAAATCTAAAAACTAAATTATTCTTGACTCACAACAACATAGTTGTTTCCATCAGCGCAACAAAAATCCATTTTCTTTTGCAACAAAACACAATAAAAAAAAAACTTGCTGTTTTACCAAAGCTTTAAATAAAAGAGTGTATTTCTCTTTTAAAAAATCAAGCTTAACTTACCAATAAAATCCCCTTAAAAGAAACTGGCCACGTACCTTATCTACACAGTCTCTGTATAGGGTTCCTAAGCTGTGTTAAGTAAAAAATCCTAAAATCCCTGTGCTTCTAAAACCTTAAAAAAAAATTACCCAACTCTTAAGTATTTAAGGGTACAAACCCATGGCTAAGCTTGGCTTTAAGAAATCCTATGTAAAATTTCTCATAAAACAAAGTTCCATCAAAGCCAATCAAAAAGCCTATGTAAAGGTAATTATTTTTGTTGCACTTTATGCAAATCATCCCAGTCAAATATAAAACTAAAGTCTATTTTACAAATAACTCATTCCTATTATACATTTTAACAAAAATAAAAACTAAAAGTCTTAAAACTTATAATACATCTATCATTAACTTCTAGTTGCATTAGTTATTTTTACATTTCTGCCTGTATTTGAAACTAACTATACGTAGTTTAGTTAGCCAACCAGCAATCTCTAGCTGTGGCTCAAAGAAAACAAAACAAAAAAAAAATTGAATTATGTAAAAATCTAAATAAATATTCTAGTTCTAAACAATAATACTGCAAATCCTGCTAAGTAATAAAAATAAATAAGGTGCCCATAACCCAAAGGTTTCCTTTTTAAAAAAGCAAAATCAAAAAAGCTAACCAAAGCCAAACCTCATGCACCCAAATCTTAGAAAGCGTAACTATTGCCACCAATTATCGGGGTATGTCAGTAGCTTCAAAATTTTTAATCTGTCCTTACCCACCTTCTCTCATTTTAATACGTATCCTCTACTAACCCAAATTGTTTCTTTCCACCTAAAGGCTATCAAGCTCCAAACAGCAATGCAAACACACACACACACACACACACACACACACACACACACACACACAAATGTGCACCTCTTCCAAAAACCCTTAAACTAGCATCCCCCCCAAAA
Organism: Theropithecus gelada; assembly: GCF_003255815.1. Lineage (NCBI taxonomy): Eukaryota > Metazoa > Chordata > Mammalia > Primates > Cercopithecidae > Theropithecus > Theropithecus gelada. Next base: position 55,061,515 of record NC_037670.1, on the reverse strand, counting down.
AATCCTAGCTACTGTTCCCTTTGCCCCTTTCCAGCAAAAAGTAGCCCAAAAAAATCCAATGCCTAATCTCTGTAAAAGTAGTTAGGGTTTCCACTCCTCAGTGGGGACTCAAAGAAGTTTGCTTGCCTTAGGTATACAGCAAGAGAAAGGTCCCTGAAAAGTCCCCAGCCCATGAGTTATTGCTTCATCCCCACAAATGTAAAATGCAACCTGGAAAAAAAAATTCAAGCTGCAGGCATCAATAAAAAAACTGGCACAAAGTATTGTGCCTAAAAACATGCCCACAGCTGCACAAATAAAAAAACCTCCAGCCTATTTAAATAAAAGCTTGCACTGCCCGGCGCGGTGGCTCAAACCTGTAATCCCAGCACTTTGGGAGGCCGAGACGGGCGGATCACGAGGTCAGGAGATCGAGACCATCCTGGCTAACACAGTGAAACCCCGTCTCTACTAAAAAATACAAAAAACTAGCTGGGCGAGGTGGCGGGTGCCTGTAGTCCCAGCTACTCGGGAGGCTGAGGCAGGAGAATGGCGTAAACCCGGGAGGCGGAGCTTGCAGTGAGTCAAGATCAGGCCACTGCACTCCAGCCTCGGAGACAGAGCGAGACTCCGTCTCAAAAAAAAAAAAAAAAAAAAAAGCTTGCACAAACCTCTAGCTCACTCAAATAAAAAGCAAGGCCTGATATAAAATGCCTTTATCCTTTATATAATCAGAGGGCTCCACAAAAAGTTTCTACTCCTTTTGTGGGCATAAACACAGTGGGCTCCAGTGGGCACTCACCTTTATTTAAACTCTACGGCGGCTCCTATAAATCATCACTTCAGCCCCTAATTGGTCCCAGGCCAAAGTCCCAGGCCAAGCTTTCACTTTAGCTTCTAATAGGTCCTGGGCCAAGCTAAGCAGCATCTATATATCATCATTTCAGCTTCTAATTGGTCCTGGGCCAAGCTAAGCGGCATCTATATATCATCATTTCAGCTTCTAATTGGTCCTGGGTCAAGATCTCAGCCCAAGCTTTCTAATTAGTCCCAGGCCAAGCTAAGTCACATGTTCTCCAAAACAGCCCACAAACTAAGCACATTTCTTTTTATTCCTAGACCATAATAACCCTGAACTCCAGCCTCATAGGGGGAACCCCTATTCAGAAACCCCTCTGCTAGCAAAAAGCTTTCTTCTTTTGCTTATTAAACTTTCACTCCAACCTCACTTTTGTGTTCGTACTTTTTAATTTTCATAAAAATAAAACAAAAACCTCTAAGTGTTATCTCAAACAAAAGAAAACCTGTTAAATCTTGTTGCATTGCTAAAACTACAACAGAACTACTCTAGGAATATACCAGGAAAGGCAGGAGAATTCATAGTCCCTCTAAAGGAAGCAAATTGCTCCTGCAGGACCTGGGAGACAGCCCAAATATTCTGAGTGCCCAAACTGTAAAAGTGGAAAAAGGGGCTTTATAAGCTCCCAAATTTATAAAACAGTAACTATTAGACCTAAGAAATTAAATAGACAGAAACATAATAATCGTGGGGGACTTCAATACTCCACTGACAGTACCAGACAGGTCATCAAGAGAGAAAGTCAATAAAGAAAAAATGGATTTAAACTATACCGTGGAACAAAGGGGCTTAACAGCTATTTACAGAACATTCTAGCCAAAAACCACAAACTATGCATTTTATTAATCAGGACATGAAACTTTCTCCAAGACAGAACATACGATAGGCCACAAAACAAGTCTCAACACATTTAAGAAAACTGAAATGTTATCAAGTGCTTTCTAGGACCACAGTGGAATAAAATAGAAAATTAACAACAACAAAAATCTTTAAAACCAGTCAAATACATGGAAATTAAATAACCTGCTTCTTTAACAATAAAATCAAGATAAAAATATTTTTTAAATTTAATGGAATGATATGGTGACAAAATCTATCAAAACCTCTGGGATACAGCAAAGGCCATGCTAAGAGGAAAGTCCATAGCTTTAAATGTCTACATCAAAAAGTCTGAAAGAGCACAATAGACTATCTAAGGTCACCCCTCAAGGAACTAGAGAAACAAGAACAAACGAAACCCAAACCCAGCAGAAGAAAGGAAACAATCAAGATCAGAGCAGAACTAAATAAAATTAAAAAAAAAAAAAAAAAGATAAATGAAACATAAATCTGGTTTTTTAAAAGATAAATAAAATTGATGGACCATTAGCAAGATTAACTAAGAAAAAAAGAGAGAATATCTAAATAAGTTTAATTTGAAACAGGAAATATTACAACTGACATCACAGAAATATAAAAGATCATTCAAGGCTACCATAAACACCTTTACACACATAAACACAAAAATCTAAAGGAGATGAATTAATTCCTGCATATGTACAACCCTCCTAGCTTAAATCAGGAAAAATCAGAAACCCTGAACAGTGAGATAAAAATCGTAATTTAAAAAATTAACAATAAAAAAAGTACAAGACCACACAGATTCACAGCAGAATTCTACACTATTCCACAAGACAGATTAAGACGGAACCTTCCATAATTCATTGTATGAAGCCAGCATCACCCTAATACCAAAACCAGAAAAGAACATAGCCAAAAAAGAAAACTACAGACTGATATCCCTAATGAACACAGATGCTAAAATCCTTTAAAAAAAATACTAGCTAACTGAATTCCAACAACATATCAAAAAGGTAATCCACTATGATCAAGTGGGTTTTGTATCAGGGATGCAGGGATGATTTAACATACACAAGTCAAGAAACATGATACACTACATAAACAGAATTATAAACAATGATCATCTCAATAAACACAGAAAAAGCATTTGACGCAATCCAGCATTCCTTTATAATTAAAACCCTCAACAAAATCTGCATACAAAAGACATATCTCAATGTAATAAAAGCCATCTATGTCAAACACACAGCCTACATAACACTGAACAAGGAAATTTTGAAAGCACTCTCTCTGAAAACAGGAACAAGACCAGGATGTGTACTTTCCTCATTTTTATTTAACACAGCACTGGAAGTCCTAGCCAGAGCAATCAAATAGGAGAAAGAAATAAAGGGCATCTAAAGAGGAATTTAAGCTGTCACTATTTGTTGATGATATGATTGTATACCTAAAGAACCATAAAGACTCCTCCAAAAATCTCCCAGAACTGACCAGCGAATTCAACAAAGTTTCTAGATACAAAATTTACGTACACAAATCAGTCACTCTGCTATATACCAGTAGTGACTGGGTTGAGAATTAAATCAAGAATGCAACTTTTTTTTACAATAGCTGGAAAAAAAATACTTAAAAATATACCTAAACAATGACATGAAAGACCTCTACAAGGAAAACCACAAAACACTGCTAAAAGAAATCACAGACAACAAAAACGAATGGAAACACGTCCCATACTCATGGATTGGTAGAATCACTATTGTCAAAATGACTACATTGCCAAAAGCGATCTAGAAATTCAATGTAATTCCCATCAAAATACCAACATCGTTCTTCATAGAATGAGAAAAGACAATCCTAAAGTTTACATAACTTTATACTATAAAGCCATAGTCACAAAAACAGCATGGTACTGATCTAAAAATAGGCACATAGACCAATGTAACAGAACAGAGAACCCAGAAATAAAACCAAATACTTACAGCCAACGGATTTTTGACAAAGCAAACAAAAACATAAAGTGGGGAAAGGAAACCCTATTTAACAAATAATGCAGGAATGTTTAAGCAAGCCCATGTAGAATAAAACTGGAAACTCATCTCACAACTTATACAAAAATAAACTCAAGATAGATATAAGACCTAAAACAGTAAAAATTCTAGAAGATAACATTCGAAAAACTTTTCTAGACATTTGCTTGGGCAAAGACTTCATGAACAAGAACCCAAAAGCAAATGAAACAAAAACAAATATATACAGATGGGGCTTAATTAAACTAAAAAGCTTCTGCAGAGCAAAAATAATCAGCAAAGTTAACAGACAACCCACAGAGTGAGATCAAATCTTCACAATCTATACATCTGTCAAAGAACTAAGATCCAGAACCTACAAAAAACTCATACAAACCAGCAAGAAATAAAAACAATCTCATTTAAAAGTAGGCTAAAGATATGAATAGACAATTCTCAAAAGAAGATATACGAATGGCCAAGAAACATACGGAAACATGCTCAACATCTCTAATTATCAGAGTAATGCAAATTAAAACCACAATATGATACCACCTCACTCTTGCAAGAATGGCCAAAATTTAAAAATTTAAAAATATATAAGAGGTGTTGGTGGGGATGCAGTGCAAAGGGAACAATTTTACACTTCTGGTGTGAATGTAAATTAGGACAACCACTCTGAAAAACAGTGTGGAGTTTTTTTAAAGAAGTAAAAGTTGATCTATCATTTGATCTAGTAATCCTACTACTAGGTATCTATCCAGAGGAAAAAAAGGCATTATATGAAAAAAGATACTTGCATACCTGTTTATAGTCTATGTGCCTATTTGTATACCAGCACCATGCTGTTTCGGTGACTATGGCTTTATAGTATAGTTTAAAGTCAGGTAATGTGATACCTCCAGATTTGTTCTTGTGGCTTACTCTTGCTTTTGCTATGTGGAATCTAAAAGAAAATTTTATTACTTTTGATCACATCAATTAACCTGGAGGACAGCATATTAGCTGAAATAAGCCAGGTACAGAAAGAATAATATCTCATGACCAAATAACATATTATTACTCCCTTTTACCTCCCTCGAGTAAAGTGAAAAAGGTTAAAGTTAATGGTATAATAACACTTCATTGAATGCACAATAGTCTTAACATGTTAAAGAAATGTTTAATTACAAAATTAAGCTTATACATGATCTAAAAATTTTCAAATGTACTGCATTTATAGCGTAAAAGTACAATTAGTAAAATGATTCACTAGTAATTTAATTACATTTAATTTAAAGTAAAATTAAAAATGCTTTTCTCTCACTATGATGCAAAATATTACTCTGAACACCTACCTCATGTATCACTCAACATGAAAAGTAAACTAACAAGGGCCTCTGCACTTAGATTTTCATCAGGAACCTACATTTTCTTTTTTTTTTTTTTTTTGAGACGGAGTCTCGCTCTGTCGCCCAGGCTGGAGTGCAGTGGCCGGATCTCAGCTCACTGCAAGCTCCGCCTCCCGGGTTTACGCCATTCTCCTGCCTCAGCCTCCCGAGTAGCTGGGACTACAGGCGCCCGCCACCTCGCCCGGCTAGTTTTTTTTTGTATTTTTTTTTTGTTTTTTTTTTTTAAGTAGAGACGGGGTTTCACCGTGTTAGCCAGGATGGTCTCGATCTCCTGACCTCGTGATCCACCCGTCTCGGCCTCCCAAAGTGCTGGGATTACAGGCTTGAGCCACCGCGCCCGGCAGGAACCTACATTTTCATGCCCATACTCTTCCACAGAAAAAATCATAAATAATGCCCATCTAATAAAAAATAATCTCTCCTATACCTGACACAGCAACAATTTATCACATGCTTTCACATGTGAATACAATAGGAATGAAGATAAAGTAATTTGAGGGTTGAATTTCATTATTTACTTTTCAAATAAGCTATATTTTTTTCAAGAAAAAAAGTATACTTTCAATGTAATTATAACTCTCCAAAGAATCTTCTACTCCTTCTAAAGTTATTTACAAATAATCTAACAACTTATAGATTTTTTAATACTTAACACTCTGTTTTAGTGTAACGTCTAAAGTGTCAGTGCCTTAGTTATTTCTACTGTAAATTCTTTAATATTTACAGACTCAATTTTGGATTAAATATTTTTCATATTTACTGCATCTGCAAAAACACATTTCAATATAAAAACACATTTCAATATAAACTCGTGTTTTCTACTCTGTAGTTTTCAAAAAAAAATGTTTTTCCAAATTCATTACATTTGCAGGATTTTTCTCCAATATAAATTCCCTGATGTTGAACAAAGTTTGAGCAACTGCTTCCGCGTTTTTCTCTAGCACAAAATGTGTACAATAAGACTTGTAATACAAGTAAAGGTACTACAACCCTTCTACGCTCCTTATATTTGTTATGTTTGTCTTCAAAATAAATATGCTTCTTCACTTTAAAGTGTTATATTTTCTGAAATTTCCTGACAGTAATTGCATTTATAATGCTTTTATTAAGTATAAACTCTCTGGTGTTAAGATGTGAAAAGATATCAATGACTTTTTCACATTCTTTATACTTGTACAATCTTTCTCAAGTAAAAATGCTTTCCTGTGCAATAAGATGTGAGTATTGGTTAAGTTTTGTCACATTCTTTAAACTTATAAAATTTTCTCCAGTATAAATTATCTTACCTACAAGCAAGTGTAACAATCATTGGAAGGCTTTGTCAAATTCTTCACATTTTTAGGATTTCTCAACAGGATGGTTTCTTTTATGTTTAGAAAGGTTTTAGGTATTGTCAAAATTATTGTCACATCTTTCAGGTTTGTAGAGTTTCTCACCAGTATGGATTTTCTTATGTCTAGTAAGGTGTGAGGACCGGTTAAAAGCTTTGCCACATTCTTCACATTTGTAGGGTTTCTCTCTAGCATGAATTCTCTTATGATTAGCAAGAGTTGCAGGCCAGTTAAAAACATTGCCACATTCATCACATTTGTAGGATTTTTCTCCAGTATGAATTACCTTATGGTTAGTAAGGGTTGAAAATAAAGTAAAGCCTTTGCCACATTCTTCACATTTGTAGGTATTCTCTCTAGTATGAATTCTCTTATGTCGAGTAAGGCTGGAGCACCCATTAAAAGCTTTGCCACATTCTTCACATTTGTAGGGTTTCTCTCCAGTATGAATTCTCATATGTTCAGTAAGGTTTGAGGACTGTATAAAAGCTTTGCCGCATTCTTCACATTTGTAGGATTTCTCTCCAGTATGAATTTTCTTATGTCTAGTAAGGTTTGCAAACTGGTTAAAAGCTTTGCCACATTCTTCACATTTGTAGGGTTTCTCTCCAGTATGAATTTTCTTATGTTTAGTAAGGTTTGAAAACTGGTTAAAATCTTTGCCACATTCTTCACATTTGAAGGGTTTCTCTCCAGTATGAATTCTCTTATGGTTAGTAAGGGTTGCAAACCAGTTAAAGGTTTTGTGACATTCATCACATTTGTAAGGTTTGTCTCCAGTATGAATTATCTTATGTTTACTAAGGATTGAGAATAAACTAAAGGCTTTGCCACATTCTTCACATTTGAAGGGTTTCTCTTCAATATGAATTTTCTTATGTTTAATAAGGGTTGAGGATTGGTTAAAGGCTTTGCCACATTCCTCACATTTGTAGGGTTTCTCTCCCATATGGATTCTCTTATGTTTAATAAGCTCTGAGAACCAGTTAAGAACTTTGCCACATTCCTCACATTTGTAGGAATTCTCCCTAGTGTGAATTCTTGTATGCTGTGTTAGGTGTGAAAGCATGCAAAATGATTTGCCACATTCTTTACATTTGAAAAACTTCTTTCCAGTATTTCTTATCTTATGACTGTTTGAAAATTTATGAAAGACTTTCACATATTTATCACACTGAAATATTTTGCACTGGGTAGTTGTCAAACAAGGGTTAAGTTCATTATAACCTTCTTTGAACACCTTAGACTCATCCATACTTTTACAGCTTATTCTTAATTGTAAATTCTCATGTCCACATTTTCCGTATCCTCTCAGTATCACTTTTTGAAAAGAATCTTTTATACTGTGCTCTGGCCAAAGGTCTTCAGTGAAATGAGAATATATAACTGAAAGACATAAAAATAACAAATTACTCCACTTCCTAGACTCCGATGAATATATTTTACAAATCAAATCTATAAAATTACACAAACTACATAAGCAAAATATAAAAATAAATAACCAAAATATCCTAAAAATAAAAAAAAAATGTACAAATGAAGCTCAACAAATTAGGATACACACAATGATATTTATAACAAACACATATATAAACACAATTTCAAAAGTCACAGACAAGAAGAGAATCTTGTAAGTTGCAGTATAAAAATGATATGTCATTTACAAGCATAGTCTTTTTAAATAACCAGTGAATTTGTCAAGAAAATTTTGCAGGCAAGAAGAGAAGTGTGTGATATAGTCAAAGTCATGAATACCAAATGAGAAAAATACCATCAGCAAATCTGTCCTACAAAATGGAGGAAAAAAAAAAACTTCCAAAATAACCACACACTGAAAAAGTATATTGGCACTGCAAATTCCCTACATATAAAAGATGCTGAAAGCAGTTTCTTCCACTGAAAATAACATGACAGAAAACAACACATTATTATATAAAAATACGTAACTTTATGAAAAAGATATGCATATACACAAATAGAATTCCTTAACATTATTATAATGGTGCAGAAAACGTTAATTATTCTCTCAAATTTGAAAGATATTAATAAATATACAACATAAAAGAACTAGCAGCATTAATAACATAAAAGAAATAACTAGCAGCATTAATAACAAAGTTTGTATATCTGTATAGATATACAAAAGAAAATAGGAAGGAAGTGAAAGCATTTCAATACAAAAATCAACAAGACACCAAGAATGACAGAAAGAGAAAGTCAGAGACAAAGGTAAAAGAATCAAATAAAACAATAAAATAACATTAGTAAGTCTTTCTCTTTCAGAAAATTATCCAAATATATATATATGTAAAATATATATGTAAAATTAACTTTCCAATCAAGAGACATACTTTCATTAAAGGGATTATTAAAGAATTTTAAGGCCAGGCATGGTGGCTCACGTCTATAATCCCAGCACTTTGGGAGGCTGAGGAGGGCGGATCAAGAGGTCAGGAGATTGAGGCCATCCTGGCTAACACGGTGAAAACCCGTCTCTACTAAAAATACAAAACATTAGCTGGGTGTGGTGGTGGGCGCCTGTAGTCCCAGCTATTCGGGAGGCTGAGGCAGGAGAATGTCGTGAAACCGGGAGGCAGAGCTTGCAGTGAGCCAAGATTGCGCCACTGCACTCCAGCCTGGGCGAAGGAGCTAGACTCCGTCTCAAAAAAAAAAAAAAAAAGGTTTTTTAAAAACCAAGATCCAACATGCCTTTTTACAAAAGTCAGGAAAGATCTAATGATAAACAGAGACTGAAAGTGGCAAGACAAAACTAGACATTTCATGTAAATATGAATCAAATGAGAGAAGAGGTCAAAATATTACACAAAACACATCTTAAGTCAACTGTCGTATTTTATGAAATATACTTGAAGTCAAACTCCAAATAGACAAAGAAGAATTTTATTTTATTTTTTTGAGATGGAGTTTTGCTCTTGTTGCCTAGGCCGGAGTGCAATGGCGAAATCTCGGCTCACTGCAACCTCCACCTCTCGGGTTCAAGCGATTCTCCTGCCTCAGCCTCCCTAGTTGCTGGGATTACAGGCGCCCGCCACCACACCCAGCTAATTTTTTGTATTTTTAGTAGAGACGAGGTTTCACTATATTGGCAGGCTGGTCTCAAACTCCTGACGTCAGGCGATCCACCCACCTCAGCCTCCCAAAGTGCTGGGATTATAGGCATGAGCCACCACGACTGACTCACAAAGAAGAATATTAAACAATAATAGATTCATTTGCCGGGAACCAATGACAAATCTGTAGATAGGAGATTTTGTGTGTGTGTGTGTGTGTGTATATCTCACATTAAGTTTCCAAATATATAAAGCAAATATTGTCAGAATGAAAGAAACACATAGAGAGCAATATAACTATAGTAGAATATTTTAATACTTCACTTTCTGTAATAAAGATTTTAAAAAGACAAAATATTGGTAAAGAAACAGAGGACCTGAAGGGAGTATAAAACAATTATTTATAACAGAGGCATAGAGAACACTCCTCAACAACATCACAATAAACAGCCTTCTCAATACCTCCTACAACATTCTCCTTGATAGACAACCTGGTAGACTAAGAAAGAAATTTTTTTTTTTTTTTGAGACAGAGTCTGGCTCTGTCGCCCAGGCTGGAGTGCAGTGGCCGGATCTCAGCTCACTGCAACCTCCGCCTCCCGGGTTTACGCCATTCTCCTGCCTCAGCCTCCGGAGTAGCTGGGACTACAGGCGCCCACCACGTCGCCCGGCTAGTTTTTTGTATTTTTTTAGTAGAGATGGGGTTTCACTGTGTTAGGATGGTCTCGATCTCCTGACCTCGTGATCCGCCCATCTCGGCCTCCCAAAGTGCTGGGATTACAGGCTTGAGCCACCGCGCCCGGCCCAGAAAGAAATTTTAACAAATTATTTAAAACTAAATTTTTATAGATTACTTTCTATGACCAAAATGAGAGTATAGAACAGTAAGAAGAAAAAACTGAAAAATTCACAAATACATAGAAATTAAACACTACATTCTTGAACATGCTTGTTGAAATGTTAAAATAATTCATGCTGTGAAGATGTCCATCCTGCTCAATGTAATTTACAGACTTAATGCGATGTTGTTCAAATTTCTCATTGCATTTTTGAAGAAACAGAAACAGCAACCCCCAAAGTATATAAAGTCTTAAGAGATAAGAGTACCCAAAAATCTGCAATAAAATAAACAATTTTAAAGGCATTACAGTTTCTGATTTTGAAACACATTACAGAGCTACAGAATTATAACAATTTGGTATGAGTACAGAAGTAAAAATGTATACTAGTAGAACAGAATGCGGCACATATATAAACTTTCTCATATATGATCATATAGGTCATTCGCATACCTGTAATTACTGCAGCATTGTTACTGAGAGCCAATAGGTAAAAGCAGTGCAAATTTGTCACCAAATTACTCAGTAGATATAATTTAAAATATAAAATCCTTAAATATCACCTAGTATTTAAAAAGCACAAAATATTCTAACAACTATAAAGCTTGATGACATTGTGCAAAATAAAATGAGCCAGTCACAAAAACAGAGATTGTATGAGATATACGAAGCAGTTACACTCTTAGAGAAAACAGAGTGGTGTTTGAAAAGTGCCAGGAAATGAGTAAAATTCATAGTTTTTTAATGGGTATTGATATTTAGCTTTGCAAGATAAAAACATTCTAGGAATATGTTGCATAACAATGTCAATATAATAGGACTAAAATAAATATTTAAAAATATTCTATTGTAAATGTTATATGTTTTTGACAAGTAAAAATAGACAATACCTAAAAGAGACACAGAGTTATGACAGTTTCTACATTATCTTTAAATAGAAAAGTTTTTCTCCCATACAAAAATAATACAGATTCATGAATAAATAGATGTTGAAACTAGAAGAATTTCTATGACTGCTCACCTAGACAAGATTAAATAACCATTCGCAAGAAACCTATACCAGAAATATAAAAAGAACAGGGAAAATACTTATACGGGTAAACACAGAGATTGTTATATTGGTAGTAGACATATGGCTGATTCATATTTGACTTTGTTCCACACTGTCTTAAATTTTACAGAGTTAAATATTGGCATACTCAATTATAATATAAACTAAAAAACCAAAAAAATTAACTCGTTTGAGGTGGCATATCCTAAAATATGTAACACAAAAATATAAAATTCCAAAAGAAAATTAAAACATGAAATGTAAAACTTATTGGACACCATCAAGTACATCAATATATTCATTTAAAAAGTCTTAGAAGAAGAATATAGGGAAAAAGTAATGTAGAGGTTACTTGTAGACAAAAAAGCCTGAGAACTTCCCAAATTTTGATGTAGCAATAAAATTCCTAACCAATAATACTTGATTCAAGATTAGTTTACTTTAAAAATAGATAAAAATAAAGACTTTTCAAAATAAAAGGTGACAGTGTTATGATTCATTATGATTAGCACAGTTCTACATGAAGGGCTACATAGTGACCTGGTGAAGTGGATTATGCCTGTAATCCTACATCTTTAGGAGGCCAAGGCAGTAAGATAACTTGAGACCAGGATTTCAAGATCAGCCTGAGCAACATAGTGAGACTCTGCATATAAACACACAGAAATGCTAAAATGACTACATTATTTTGAAGGAAAAAAAAATGATGCTGGACAGCATCATAAAACTATATATAAATATAAACCTATTAAATGTCAATATACACACACATATAGAATTCTTTACTCTCATAATGATGGAGCATAAAACCTTTAAAGCTATTCTATATAAACTAAAAATAAATCTGCATAAATCTGTCGATACCCAACAAAAAATAATAGTTTTTAACATCAATAAAAAAACTGGAAGATATAATAGTTTTTGTATTAAATTGAAGTTGTTATGAAATTAAAATATATTGTTTTAACTTTAAGATGTTTTATGTAATCTCCACTTTTCAAGATAATTACATTGTACTGTAATACCTAACCTTGTTTTTAGACTCTCCCTTAATCACCTAGCCTTGTTTCCACGTGAATAGGCTGTCCCTTAGCTGAGAAAGCCAGACCAACTCCATTTGGCTCCTTCATTTACAAGGCTTCAAGGACTCCTTACCCACCCCCGGTCCTCAAGGAGTTAACTTGTGTAAGCAGACTCTCAACATATCAGAGTCCAATTAACTGATAAGATACTGAAGCAAGCCACGTACTAAGTTCCCAGGATTTTGCTCAAGAGATAACACCATAAAGCCTTGAGTTTGTGTCCGGCAGAATCCCCATATATAACATCTTATCAAATATTTAGAGCCCCTGCACCTGGAAACTGTTTGTTGCTCTGTAACCATTTGTCTTTTTAACTTCTTTACATGTTTTTACTTCTGTAGAATTGCTGCAACTGAGCTCCCCCTCCCCTTCCTAACCCGAAGTATAAAACAAAATCAAGCCCCTTCCTCAGGGCCAAGAGAATTTTGAGCAGTTGGCCGTCTCTTGGTCGCCGGCTAATAAAGGACTCTTAAATTTGTCTCAAAGTGTGGCATTTCTCTCACTCACATACAACAGTATTTCCAGAAAGTATGTGAAATAAAATTTGAAAATAGTCAAAGCATGTCACAATAAACTTAAACAAAAATTAGCAGGGCACGCTGGCTCACGCCTGTAATCCCAGCACTTTGGGAGGCCGAGGCGGGTGAATCACCTGAGGTCAGTAGTTCGAGGCCATCCTGGCCAACATGGTGAAACCCCTTCTCTACTAAAAGTACAAAAATTAATCGGGTGTGGTGGCAGATGCCTGTAATTCCAGCTACTCAGGAGGATGGGGCAGGAAAATCACTTGAATCCGGGAGGCAGAGGTTGCAGTGAGCCAAGATCGCACCATTGCACTCCAGCCTGGGCAACAAGAGCAAGTCTTTGTCTCAAAAAATAAATAAAACAAAACTAAGCACTAAAATGAACAATGAAAAAGAAAACATATCTACAAGGAACACATAAAACAACAATAAACTGGTAATACTAACTTCATTTCTTTAAGCAATCATTTAAAAAATACATTAATTAAACTAATTAATAAAAAAAGGTGCCAGGCACAGTGGCTCATGCCTGTAATCCCAGCAGTCTGGGAGGCCAAGACAGGTGGATCACATGAAGTCAGAAGTTCAAGACCAGCCTGACCAACATGGAGAAACCCCGTCACTACTAAAAACACAAAATTAGCCAGGCATGGTGACACATGCCTGTAATCCCAGCTACTAGGGCAGCTGAGGCAGGAGAATCACTTGAACCCAGGAGGCGGAGGTTGTGGTGAGATGAGATCGCGTCATCCGCCATCACACTCCAGCCTGAGCAACGACAGTAAAACTCTGTCTCAAAAAAAAAAAAAAAAAAAAAGAGGAATCCCAGGACTCTGAGAAGCTAAGGTGGGCTGATCAGTTGATCTCAAGAGTTTGAGGACAAATCTGGGGCATCATGGTGAATGGGAGGCAGGACTAGATTGCAGCTCCAACTCGGGCAAACAAAGTATTGTGTGGAGGCTTGCATCATAAATTTTAGCTTCATAATAACTGCAGGAATAAATCAGGAAACCTGAAATGACCCACAGATCCTCTGAATGAAGCAGACTGCTCCTACAGGACTCAGGAGACACCCCAAATACTGTGAGTGCCCAAACTGCAGAAGTGGAAAAGGGAGATCCTCCACCTCTGAACATGCACCCCCACTGGGAAAACTGAAGGTCTAGTTTGTGGGAGAAGATGCCGACCTTACCTGGAGGTGAGTCAATTGAGAGGCAAGTGAAATATGGGGGTGGAAGAAGCAGCAGAAAAGGCCCTAGGAGCTCACTGGGTCCGCAAGCAGGCCATTCCTTCCTGGCATCACAAGGATCTTTTTGGAGGGCAGCCACAGGCACGGGAAAAACATCACAGGGAGAAGAAAACCTCCAGCTGAACTTTGTGACAATTTGAACCAGCTGAGAAGCCTCTAGGCCAGAACTTGACAAAGGGCCCAAATTCATCAGATCAATCCTGCAGACTCCACAGGTCACAGGCCAGGGAAGAACTAATGCCCTTTTCTTTCACAGCCAGGTGGGTGGCGTGGGGCAAGTTCTTAGCCCTGCTTGCTAACTGCCTGAAAACAGTCTTGGTGCTGTTAGGTGGGGCACAGTAGGAGTGAGACCAGCCCTTTGGACTGTGTAAAAGTTGGGTGAGGCATGTGACTGCCAGCTTTTCCCCACTTCCCTGACAACTTGCATGACTTGCCAGAGGCAGCCATTATCCTCCTAGGTACATAAATCCATTGACCTGGGAACTTCACCCCCATCCTCAAAAGCAGCCAAAGCAGGACCCACTCAAGGAGAGTCTGAGTTCAGACACACCTAGCCCTGCCCCTACCCAATGGTCCTTCCCTACCCACCCTCGGATCTGAACACAAAGGGCATATACTCTAAGAAGTTGTAAGGCCCCACCCACTGGGTTGTTCTCCGTACTACCACAGCGGATGCTCTCTGGAAAGCACCACTTCCCAGAAGGAGGTCAACCAGCACAGTAAGAAAGCATTAAATCACCAATGCTAAGAACACTAGAAGAGTCCATTTCACCCCCCTGCCACCTCCACTGAAACAGGTGCTGGTATCCACAGCTGAGAAACCCACAAACAGTTCACAACACAGAACTTCGGGCAGACAACCCTTAGTTCCGGCCCAAAGCCTGGTACACTTGCTGGGTGGCTAGACCCAGAAGAGAGATAACAATCAATACAGCTCGCTCTCAGGAAGCCACATCCATAGGAAAAGGGGAGAATACTAAATCAAGGGAACAAAAGAATCTGAAAAACAGCCTTCAGCCCTAGACCTTTCTTCTGACAGAGCCTACCCCAATGAGAAGGAACCAAAAAACTAACTCTGGTAATATGACAAAACAAGGCTCTTTAACATCTCCAAATTATCACACTAGCTAACCAGCAAGAAATCCAAACCAAGAAGGAATCCCTGTTTTACCTGAAAAAGAATTCAGGAGGTTAGTTATCAGGCTAATAAGAAAGGCATCAGAGAAAGGCAAAGCCCAGTGCAAGGAAATTCAAAGAACAACACACAAAACAAAGGGAGAAATATTCAAGAAAATAGATAACATAAAAAACAATCAAAACTTCAGGAAACACTGAACACACTTATAGAAATGCTAAATGCTCTGGAAAGTCTCAGCAATAGAATTGAACGAGTAGAAGAAAGAAATTCAGAGCTCAAAGACAAGGTCTTCAAATTAACCCAATCCAACAAAGACAAAGAAAAAATAACAAGAAAATATGAACAAAGCCTTCAAGAAGTTTGGGATTATATTAAATGACCACACCTAAGAATAACTGGCATTTATGAGAAAGAAGAGAAATCTAAAAGTTTGGAAAACACATTTGGGTTGATGACCGAGAAAAGCTTCCTCAGCCTTACTAGAGACCTTGACATCCAAATACAAGATTCACAAAGAACACCGGAGAAATTTATCACAAAAAGATTATCACCTAGGCACACTGTCATCAGGTTATCTAAAATTAAGACAAGGAAAAACATCTTAAGAGTTGTGAGACAAAAGCACCAGGTAACCTATAAAGTAAAAACTATCAGATTAACAGCAGATTTCTCAGCAGAAATCCTATAAGCTAGAAGGGACTGGGGCCCTATCTATCTTCAGCCTCCTCAAACAAAACAATTATCAGCCAAGAATTTTGTATCCAGTGAAACTAAGCATCACATATGAAAGATAGTCTTTTTCAGACAAATAAATTCTGAGATAATTCATCATTACCAAGCCACTACTACAAGAACTGCTAAAAGAGCTTCAAATCTTGAAACAAATTTTGGAAGTACACCAAAACAGAACCTCTTTAAAGCATAAATCTCACAGGACCTATAGAACAAAAATACAATTTAAAAAGCAAAAACAGAAAAACAAAAACCAAGGTACACAGGCAACAAATGGCTCGATAAATGAAATGGTATCTCACATCTAAATACTAACATTGAATGTAAGTGGCCTAAATCCTCCACTTAAAAGATACAGAATGGATAAGAATTAACCAACCCTCTGATGCCTTCAAGAGACTAACTTAACACATGAGGACGCACATAAAATTAAAGGGGTGGAAAAAGACATTTTATGCAAATGGCCACCAAAAGTGAGCAGGAGTAGCTATTCTATCAGACAAAACAAACTTTAAAGCAACTGGAGTTAAAAAAGACAAAGAGGGACATTATATAATAATAAAAGGCCTTGGCTGGTTCAATCCCAGCACCTTGGGAGGCTGAGGCGGGTGGATCACAAGGTCAGGAGTTCAAGACCAGCCTGGTCAAAATGGAGAAATTCCATCTCTATTAAAAATACAAAAATTAGCCAGGCATGGTGGCAGGCACCTGTAATCCCAGCTACTTGGGAGGCTAAGGAGGAGAAATGCTTGAACCCGGGAGGGGGAGGTTGCAGTGAGCCAAGATTGCGCCACTGCACTCCAGCCTGGGCGACAGAGGGAGACTTTATCTTAAAATAAATAAATAATAGTAATAATAATAAAAGGTCTTGTCCAACAGAAAAACATCACAATCCTAAACATTCATGCACCTTACATTGGAGCTTCCAAACTTATAAAACAATTACTAATAGACCTAAAAAATGTGATAAACACAGTAAGAGTGGGGAACTTCTTCAAAAGCCCACTGACAGACCTAGACATATCAAGACAGAAAATCAACAAAGAAACAAAGGACTTAAACTATACCTTGAAACAAATGGACTTAACAGATACATACAGAACATTCCATCCAAAAACTGCAGAATACACATCCTACTCAACAGCATGTGAAACTTTTTCCAAGACAGACCATATAGGGCACAAAACAAGCCTCAATAAGTAAAAGAAAATTGAAATTATATCAGACACTCTCTCAGACCACAATGGAATAAAACTAGAAATCGGCCAGGCGCAGTGGCTCACACCTGTAATCCCAGCACTTTGGGAGGCCGAGGCAGGCAGATCACGAGGTCAGGAGATTGAGACCATCCTGGCTAACACAGTGAAATCCCGTCTCTACTAAAAAATACAAAAAAATTAGCCAGGCATGGTGGTGGGCACCTGTAGTCCCAGCTACTCGGGTGGCTGAGGCAGGAGAATGGCGTGAACTCAGGAGGTGGAGCTTGCAGTTAGCCAAGGTCATGCCACTGCACTCCAGCCTGGGTGACAGAGTGAGACTCCGTTTCAAAAAAAAAAAAACTATAATCAACTCCAAAAAAACCTTCAAACCCATGCAAATACATGGAAACTAAATAACCTGCTTCTGAACGATCATTGGGTCAAAAATGAAACCAAGATGAAAATTTAAAAATTATTCTAACTGAATGACAATAATGACCCAACCTATGAAAACCTCTGGGATATAACAAAGGTAGTGCTAAGAGGAAAGTTCATAGCCCTAAACACCTACATCAAAAAGACTGAAAGAGCACAAACTGAGACTGTAAGGTCACACTTCAAGAAACTAGAGAAACAAGAACAAACCAAATCCAAATGCAACAGAAGAAAGGAAATAATCAAGATTAGAGCAAAACTAAGTGAAACTGAAACAAAAAAATACAAAAGATAAATGAAACAAAAAGCTGTTTTTTTGAAAAGATAAATAGGCCGGGTGCGGTGGCTCACGCCTGTACTCTCAGTACTTTGGGAGGTCCAGGTGGGCGGATCACAAGGTCAGAAGACTGAGACAATGCTGGCTAACAAGGTGAAACCTCATCTCTACTAAAAATACAAAAAATTAGCTGGGCATGGTAGCAGGCACCTGTCGTCCCAGCTACTCATGAGGCTGAGGCAGGAGAATGGCATGAACCTGGGAAGCAGAGCTTGCAGTGAGCTGAGATCATGCCACTGCACTCCAGCTTGGGCAACAGAGCAAGACTCCATCTCAAAAAAAAAAAAAAAAGAAAAAGAAAATAAGAGAGAAAATCCAAATAACCTCAATAAGAAACAAAATGGGAGATATTACAAACTGATACCACAGAAATACAAAAGATCTATGTATACAAAATACAAGGCTACTATGAATACCTTTACACACATAAACTAGAAAACCTAGAAGAGATGAATAAATTCCTGGAAAAATAAAACCCTCCCACCCTGAACAAATCAAAAACAAGTAGCCAGACTTAAATAGTAATTTTAAAATTACCAACCAAAAAAGTCCAAGACCAGACAGATTCACAGCAGAATTCTACCAGACGTTCAAAGAAGAATTGGTACCAATCCTATTGACACTATTCCGCAAGACAGAGTAAGAGGGAACCCTCCCTAATTCATTCTATGAAGCCAACATCACGCTAATATCAAAACCAGAAAAGGACATGATAAAAAAGAAAACTACAGACTGATATCCCTGATGAACACAGATGCTAAAATCCTTAACAAAATACCAGCTAACTGAATCCAACAACATATCAAAAAGATAATCCATCATGATCAAGTGATTTTCATACCAGGGATGCAGAGATGGTTTAATATATGCAAGTCAGTAAGTGTGATACACTACATAAACAGAGTTAAAAGTCACATGATCATCTCAATAGATGCAGAACAAGAAAATCCGGCATCCTTTATGATTAAAACTCTCAGCAAAATTGGCATACAAGGGACATACCTCCATGTAATAAAAGTCATCTATGACAAACCCACAGCCAACATAATACTGAATGGAAAAAAGTTAAAAGCATTCCCTTTGAGAACTGGAACAAGACAAGGGTGTCCACTCTCACAACTCTTCTTCAACACAGCACTGGAAGTCCTAGCCAGAGCGATTAGACACGAGAAATAAAGGGCATCCCAATCAGTAAAGAGAAAGTCAAACTGTCACTGTTTGCTAGTGACATGATCATTTACCTTGAAAATCCCAAAGACTCCTCCAAAAACTTCCTAGAACTGATAAAAGAATTGAGCAGTTTCCAGGTACAAGATTAATGTACATAAATCAGTAGCTCTTCTATACACCAACAGTGACCTAATGAAGAATCAAATCAAGAACTCAACCCCTTTTACAATAGCTGCAAAAATAATAAAATACTTAGAAATATACCTAATCAATTACATGAAAGACCTCTACAAGGAAAACTACAAAACACTGCTGAAAAAAATCATAGACAACACAAACAAATGGAAACACGTTTTATGCTTATGGATGCGTAGAATTAATCTTGCAAAAATGACCATACTGCGAAAAGCAATAAACAAATTCAATGCAATTCCCATCAAAATACTATCATTCTTCACAGAATTAGAAAAAAAATTCTAAAATTTATACAGAATGAAAAAAGAGCCCACATAGCCAAAGCAAGACTAAGCAAAAAGAATAAATCTGGAGGCATCATATTACCTGATTTCAAACTATACTGTAAGCCATAGTTACCAGAACAGCACGTTACTAGTATAAAAATCGGCACATAGACTAACGGAACAGAATAGCGAACCCAGAAATAAACCCAAGTACTTACAGCCAACTGATCTTTGAGAGAGCAAACAAAAACATAAAGTGGGAAAAAGAAACCCTTTTCAACAAAGGGTGCTGGGGAAAATTGGCTAGCTACATGTAGGAGAATAAAACTGGATCCTTACCTCTCACCTTATACAAAAATAAACTCAAGATAGATTAAGGACTTAAATCTAAGACCTGAAACTATAAAAATTCTGTAAGATAACATTGGAAAAACCCTTCTAAACATTGGTTTAGGCAAGGATTTCATGACCAAGAACCCAAAAGCAAATGCAATAAAAACAAAGATAAATAGCTGGAACTTAATTAAACAAAAGAGCTTTTTGCATAGCAAAAGGAACAGTCAGCAGAGTAAACAGACAATCCACAGAGTGGGAAAGGATCTTCACAATTTATACATCTGACAAAGGACTAATATCCAGAATCTACAATGAACTCACATCAGCAAGAAAGAAACAAACAATCCCATCAAAAAGTGGGCTAAGGACATGAATAAACATTTCTCAAAAGAAGATATACAAATGGCCAACAAACATATGAAAAAATGTTGGCTGGGCGCAGTGGCTCAAGCCTGTAATCCCAGCACTTTGGGAGGCCGAGACGGGCGGATCACGAGGTCAGGAGATCGAGACCATCCTGGCTAACACGGTGAAACCCCGTCTCTACTAAAAAAAATACAAAAAACTAGCCGGGTGAGGTGGCGGGCGCCTGTAGTCCCAGCTACTCGGGAGGCTGAGGCAGGAGAATGGCGTAAACCCAGGAGGTGGAGCTTGCAGTGAGCTGAAATCCGGCCACTGCACTCCAGCCTGGGTGACAGAGCGAGACTCCGTCTCAAAAAAAAAAAAAAAAGTTCTGCATCACTAATGATCAGGGAAATGCATATCAAAATCATAATGCAATACAACCTTACTTTTGCAAGAATGATCATAATCAAAAAACCATAAAACGGTAGATGTTGGCATAGATGTGGTGATCAGAGAACACTTCTACACTGCTGGTGGGAATGTAAACTAGTACAACCACTATGGAAAACAGTGTGGAGATTCCTTAAAGAACTAAAGGTAGAACTACCAT
Source organism: Theropithecus gelada (assembly GCF_003255815.1). Classification (NCBI taxonomy): domain Eukaryota; kingdom Metazoa; phylum Chordata; class Mammalia; order Primates; family Cercopithecidae; genus Theropithecus; species Theropithecus gelada. The sequence goes on along the minus strand of NC_037670.1, from coordinate 55,040,530 downwards.
TTGACCCAGTAACCCAACTATTGGGTACATACCCACAGGAAAAGAAGTTACTATCTGAAAAAGATACTTGCACACACACATTTATAGCAGCACAATTTGCAATTGCAAAATTGTGGAACCAACCCAAATGCCCATCAATCAACAATGGGATATAGAAACTGTGGTATATATATAGGATAAAATACTACTCAGTCATAAGAAGGAATGCATCAATGGCATTTGCAGTGACCTAGATGAGACTGGAGACAATTATTCTAAATGAAGTAACTCAGGAATGGAAAACCAAACATCGTTATGTTCTCATTGATACATAGGAGCTAAGCTATGAGGATGCAAAGGCATAAGAACGATACAATAAACTTTGGGGACTTGGGAGGGTCGGGTGGGACGGGGGGTGAGAGATAAAAGGCTACAAATAGGGTGCAGTGAATACTGCTTAAGTGATGGGTGCACCAAAATCTAAAAAATTATCGCTAAAGAACTTACTCATGTAACCAAACACTAATAACCTATAGAAAAATAAAATTAAAAAAAAATAGTAAGAATTTGAGACCAGTCTGGACAACATGGTAAAACACTGTCTCTACCAAAAATACAAAAAAACTAACTGGATGTGATGGTGCTTACTTGTAACCCAGCTACTGGAGAGGTTGAAGTAAGAGAATTTTCTAAGTTTAGAAAGTTGAGGATGCAGTAGGCCATTAATTATCACGCCACTGCAAACCAGCCTGGTTGACAGAGTGAGGCCCCAAGAAAGAAAGAGAGAAAGAGAGAAAGAAAGAAGGAAGGAAGGAAAGGAAGAAGGGAGGAAGGGAAGGAGGGAGGGGAGGGGAGGGAAAGGGGGGAGGGGGGGGAGAGAGAGAGAGAGAGAGAAAGAAAGAAAGAAAGAGAGAGAAAGAAATAAGTCGCCTGAATGGCTTAAGTAGAAAAGCATAGATTTCAGCATTGAGTCAAATAGGCTGAATGTAACCAAATGAAAAAAATCTTATTTCATGCCAATAGTAACCACAATTGGGTGAGATGGTCATCATTATATTACATATAATATGCTTTAAATCAAGTACTTGGCCAGGCATGGTGGCTCACGCCTGTAATCCCAGCACTTTGGGAGTACAAAGCAGGCGAATCACTTGAGGTCAGTAATTCGAGGTCAGTAATTCGAGGCCAGCCTGGACAAAACGATGACATCCCATCTCTACCCAAAATACAAAAAGTAGCCCAGCATTGTAGCACACACCTGTAATCCCAGCTACTCAGGAGGCTGAGGCAAGAGAATTGCTTGAACTCAGGAGGCAGAGGTGGCAGTGAGTCGAGATCACACCACTGCACTCCAGCCTGGGCAACAGAGTGAGATTCTGTCTCATAAAAACAAAAACACAAACAAATCAAGTTGTAGCATTAATTAAAGACTGATATTATATAATGGTAAGTAAAATGGGTCAATTTACCAGGAATCTATAACTATCATATTTATCTATCTATACATATGTGTATTAATAACATCAGGTCTCCAAAATATATAAAGCAAATATTGACAAAAGTGAAGAAAGAAATACATAGCAACATAATAATTGTAGATATCAAGACCCTATTTTTAATAATAGAAAATTAAGATAAAAGATCAATAAGAAAACAGAAAACTTAGATATTATAGACTGTACTGATTATTTTGCATATAGAGGAATAGCTGAGAGTGGATGATTTATAAAGAAACATGTTTATTTGGCTCACATTTTGGCAGACTGTACAAGAAGTGTGTGCCAGCATCTGCTTCTGGTGAGGGTCTCAGGAAGCTTACGATCACGGTGGAAGGCAAAGAGTAACTGGACATATCACGTGGTAAGAGACAGAGCAAGTGTGAGGTGAAGGAAATGCGTTCTTTTAATGAAGCAGCTTTCATTTGAATTAACAGAGTGTAAACTTTCTGATTACCAAGAGGATGGCGTCAGGAATTTGCCCCCATGACCCAAACACCTCCTACCAGGTCCCACATCCAACATTAAGGATTACATTGCAACAAGAGGTCTGGAGAACATGGACATCCAAACCATAGCATAGACCAACTAGGCTTAACAGTCTCATTAAAAAACTTCTCAGTCAAAAGCAAGAGAATATATAATATTTTTATTTGCACCTAGTGTATTCTGTTAAAACACATAATGGGTCTTACTAAATTTAACAATAACATCTAGGTGCAGTGACTCATGCTTATAATTCCAACACTTTGGGAGACCAAGGTGGGAGAATCACTTGGGACAAGAAGTTTGAGACCAGCCTAGGTAACACAGTGAGGCCCTATCCCTACAAATAATAATAAAAAAACAGCCAGACATGATAGTGCATGTCTGTAGTTTCAGCTACACGGGGAGCTGAGGTGGAAGGATCACTTGAGTCCAAAAGGCTCAGGCTACAGTTAGCCAAAATTATGCCACTGCACTCCAGCCTGAGTGACAGTAAGATCCTGTCTCAAAACAACAATGATGAATAAATCTAAGAACATCAAAATCATACACTATGTGTTTTCTAACAAAAACTTAATAAGGGCCAGGCACGGTGGCTTACGCCTGTAATCCCAGCACTCTGGGAGGCTAAGGCGGGCGGATCATGAGGTCAGAAGATCAAGACTATCCTGGCTAACACGGTGAAATGCCGTCTCTACTAAAAATACAAAAAAATTAGCCGGGCATGGGGGTGGGCACCTGTAGTCCCAGCTACTCAGGGAGGCTGAGACAGGAGAATGGCATGAACCCAGGAGGCGGAGCTTGCAGCAAGCTGAGATCACGCCACTGCACTCCAGCCTGGGCCACAGAGCAAGACTCCGTCTCAAAAAAACAAAACAAACAAACAAAAAAACTTAATAAAACTAGGAATTAAAAGCAAAGGAAAAATTGGCAAATCCAAAAATATATGAAAATGAAACACACAGGCTGGGTGTAGTGGCTCAAATGTATAAACTTAGAACTTCAGGAGGCCAAGGCAGAAGGACTGCTTGTGCCTAGGAGTTTGAAAGTAGCCTGGGCAATGAAGTGAGACCCTGTCTTGATTATGTCTATAACTAGCTAAACAACCATGAAAAAAAAGCATTATACTTCCTGATTGAAAAACATATTAAAAGCTACAACAGTAAAAACAATGTGGCGCACTGACACAATGACATATAAAGAGATAAAAAACAGAATAGACGGCCAGGCACAGTGGCTCACGACTGTAACCCCAGCACTTTGGGAGGCTGAGGCGGGTGGATCACGAGGTCAGGAGATCCAGACCATCCTGGCTAACATGGTGAAACCCCGTCTCTACGAAAAATACAAAAAAATTAGCCGGGCGTGGTGGCGGGCACCTGTAGTCCCAGTTATTTGGGAGGCTGAGGCAGTAGAATTGCGTGAACCCAGGAGGCGGAGCTTGCAGTGAGCTGAGATAGCGCCACTGCACTCCAGACTGGGTGACAGAGTGAGACTCCAAAAAAAAAAAAAAAAAACAAAACAGAATAGAGAGTCCAGAAAAGAACCCTTTTGTGTATGATCAAATGATCTTTCACTAAGTCACAATTAATGCATAATAGAGAAAAGATAATCTTTTCAAAAACTAACGTTGAAATCAGGTTATCTACACTGATAAAGCTGAATCCTTTCCTTGAACTATATACAAAGAATATTTAAAATAAAATATTTAGAAATTTAAAAAATAACTATCTCTTAGAAAAAATATAGGGAAAACCATGACATTCATATTGGCACCATTTTCTTAGATACGACATTAAATGCATGAGCAACAAAGAGAAGAACAGAATAACTGAACTACACTATACTTCAAAATTTCTGCAAATCAAAGAAACATTCAAGAGTAGTGATGCCTCTTAGGAAATGGATGAAAATATCTGCAAATCACATGTGATAGGAGTTAATATTCAGAATATATAAACAACTATTAAAACTGAATTATAAAGTTGAATAATGACTTAGAATTGGACAAATAATTGAACTAAATTTTCATCAAAATGATACAAATGCAAAAAAGCATTTGAAAGGATACACAAAAATACTAATTTGTAGACAAATGCATGAAAGTCACGATGAAAAACAGAATCCTCTCACATCCATTATAATAGCCACTAAAAGTTTTCTAGAAAACACCCAGTTGATGATGCAATAAAAATAAAATCCATGTTAATTGTTGGTGCAAAACAAGGATGCAACCATTATTGACAAATGTTATAAATGTTCCTCAAATAATTAAAAATTGAATTATTATTAAACACAGCAATCCCACTTATGGATCTACATCCAAACTATGCAACGCAGGACCTGGAAGACATATTTGAACATTTATGCTTCTTGTACCAGCATTCACAAAAGCCAAAACATGGCCAGGCACGGTGGCTCACACCTGTAATTCCAGCACTTTGGGAGGTCGAGGCGGGCAGATCGCCTGAGGTCAGGAGTTTGAGACCAGCTTTGCCAACATGGTGAAACCTCGTCTCTACTAAATACACAAAATTTAGCCAGGTGTGGTGGCAGGTGCCTGTAATCCCAGTTTACTCAGGAGGCTGAGGCACGAGAATCGCTTGAACCTGGGAGGCGGAGACTGCAGTGAGCCGATATCTGATCCTGCCATTGCACTCCAGCCTGGGAGGCAGAGCAAGACCCCATCGCAAAAAAAAAAAAGGGCCGGTCGAGCACAGTGGCTCATCCTGTAATCTCAGCACTTTGGGAGGCCGAGGGGGGAGGTGGGCGGATCACGAGGTCAGGAGATTGAGACCATCCTGGCTAACACGGTGAAACCCCGTCTCTACTAAAAAAAAATACAAAAAACTAGCCGGGGGTGGTGGCGGCCGCCTGCAGTCCCAGCTACTTGGGAGGCTGAGGCAGGAGAATGGCGTGAACCCGGGAGGTGGAGCTTGCAGTGAGCCGAGATCGCCCCACTGCACTCCAGCCTGAGCAACAGAGCCAGACTCCATCTCAAAAAAAAAAAAAAAAAAAAAAAGCCAAAACGCTGAAGCAATCTGGGTGTGGAATATTATTTCAGCCTTAAAAAAAAAACTTGGGAGGCTGAGGGAGGAGAACTGCTTGAACCTGGGAGGCAGAGGTAAGACAAGATGGCACCATCGCACTCCAGCATAGGCAACAGGAGCAAAACTTCGTCTCAAAAAAAAACAAAGAAAATCTTGTCCCATTTTAATATAAATGTTGAGAGAATTATCTCACCTAAAATGAGCCAGTAACAAAATGATGGATACTGTATGATTCTACTTCTATGAGATATCTTAAGTAGTCACAATCATAAAAACAGAAAGTGGAAGGGTGTCTGTCAAGGGCTGAAGAGAGAGTAAAATGGGCAGTTGTTATGTAATGTGTACTGAGTTTTAGTTTTACAAGATGTAAAACTTTTAGAAGTATTTTGCCTAACAGTGTGAATACACTTAACAGGCTTGAAATGTACAACTTTTATTCTGACAGGATCTCACTCTGTCACCCAAGTTGGAGTGCAGTGGCACAATTATGGCTCACTGTAGCCTCAACCAGGTTCAAGTAAATCCTCCCCCATCAATCTCCCAAGTAGCTGAAACCCCAAGTGCACACCACCATGCCTGTCTTTAAAAAACGTGGTTTTTTTTTGTAGAGACTGGGTCTTCACATGTTGCCCAAGCTGGTCTCCAAATTTTGGGCTTAAGTGATCCTCCTGTCTTGGCCTCTCAAAATCCCTGGATTACAGATGTAAGCCACCACCATGCCTCGCCCTGAAATGTACACTTCAATGAATTTAAGATGGTAAATTTTATGTTATATTTTCACAATTTTTTAAAAGAAAAACTGAAAAAATACAGAATTATGTATCTTTTCAAAAATTATCTTCAAATCACAAAAGTGTTTCTCTCATGCAAAAGAAATACATATTCATCATTAAACATATGATGAAAAGAAGGCGATTTCCATGACTACTCACTTAGAGATGATAGGACAACCACTGAAAATCAGCTAAGAAAGAATATATACAAAATAAGCCATAACCAAAATTGAGGTCATATTTGTAGATAAAAGCACACACATATATAAACTGATTGTGATAGACATATGGCTGATTTATCTTTTTTTTTTTTGGAGATGGAGTCTCACTCGGTCACACAGGCTGGAGTACAGTGGCGTGATCTCAGCTCACTGTAACCTCCGCCTCCTAGATTCAAGAGATTCCCCTGCCTCAGCCTCCCAAGTAGCTGGGACTACAGGCACCCGCCACCATGCCAGGCTAATTTTTGTATTTTTAGTAGAATGCGGTTTCACCATATTGGCCATGCTGGTCTCAAACTCCTGACCTTCGATCCGCCCACCTTAGGCTCCCAAAGTGCTGGGATTACAGGACTGAGCCACTGCACCCAGCTGATTTATCTTTTAATTAAACCCCATTTTGACTTAAAGTTTATAAACAGAATTGCAAAATGTCTAAATATATAAGTAAAACAAAAAATCACAATAAACTGATGTTTAAAAACCTACACTAAATAAAACACTAATATGGAACTACAAAACAATAACTAGAGAAATGTTTACTCACAAAATCCGGTTTGCAATATTTATGTACCATTAAAAAAGAATTTGTCTAGATAATTACAATATTTGACTGTGTGTACTCATGGAAAGCAGGTATTTCAAATCATTGGCATGTGCTGTGTTGCAATAAAATTTCAGAAAAAAACAGTACAATTATAAATAAAAGATTATAACAATAAATTTATAATAAAAATTTAAAAGAAATTAAGTTTTTTGTTTTAAATATATGCTATTCTTACACAAAATAAAACTGCTGTAATTCAACCTTCAGAGCAAAACAATAGCCTTGCATTGCTAAATTTAAAAATTATATATTTTGCAGAATATGGTTAGCACTTCTTATATATAAAACAAATGCAGCCGGGCGCGGTGGCTCACGCCTGTAATCCCAGCACTTCGGGAGGCCGAGGCGGGTGGATCATGAGGTCAGGAGATCGAGCATATCCTGGCTAACACAGTGAAATCCTGTCTCTACTAAAAATACAAAAAAAAATTAGCTGGGCGTGGTGGCGGGCGCCTGTAGTCCCAGCTACTTGGGAGGCTGAGGCAGGAGAATGGCGTGAACCTGGGAGGCAGAGCTTGCAGTGAGCCAAGATTGCACCACTGCACTCCAGCCTGGTAGACACAGCGAGACTCCCTCTCAAAATAAAATAAAATAAAATAAAAAACTTAGAAATTAGTTATGTTGTTATTTAGATATATGCTTAAGAAAGTGGATGAAAATACTATAATTCCTGTTTGCCTGCAGCAAACTTAAATTTATAAGTAACATCAGCCATATCATGTAAATTCTAGCATATTGTCCTAAATGTCTGAACCTAAAGTACAGAAAAATTTGAAATAGAAAATAGAAAGTAATATATAGGGAGAGTGACATCAGTAAGATGGATAAATAAAAGGTTCCCTATTTGCTTATCATCCCACAACAAGAAAATTTATCAGCCATCCCTGACAAAAATGCGTTTATGTGAGCCATGGCTCACACCCGTAATGGAAGCTACACGGTACATTTAGGTTGGGGAACTGCTTCAGGCCAGGATTTCAAGACCAGCCTGGGTTATGAAGCCAAAACCCATCTCAAAAATAAGTGCCTTTAAGAGAGCTTTGAGATCCAGAGAAGGTGTTGTGAAACTCTGCTACAGTCTAAGATTAAGGAGCGTTCTTTTCAGAAGGCAAGCCTTCATTCAGGTGGAAAAACACAGGACCCCTGTTCTAAGCTACAGACCAGGAAATGGCCCACCAAATTTAGTCCCACTGAGAATTCTGAACTTACTCTCTAATCATCCCAAACTCCTCCCAGCCACAGACTGGGAGAGACCTGCCCTCCAGAAGCCTGTAGGAAGACACCCATTTATAGCCACGCAGGCAGGCCCGCAGACCTTGTCCTTTACTGTGGTTTCTGAAGCAGTTTAATGACTCAGTTCCAGCTCCCTGAGCTATAGTTCATGGCCTATTCTGCCTATATAGGAACCCACAGTGATCTGAAAAAAACCTCTTTGATACTCAGTGAAAGCCATACTCATCCACATTCTGATATAAGGCCCACCATATATAGACCCAATTACGAAAACGTGCCCTACTGTCTGCCCTACAGAGCAACATCCAGAAAAATATGTAGTCTGTTCCAAAATATAATGGAAATTACAATTACCCAAGCCCCTGTTAAGCCAACTAAAGGTGAGCCCTAGTGCAGACCCAGCAGCCTTGTGACCAAGCTACACCGCTCTCTACTACAAACCCAGAGGGCATCTCATCACCCTGAGAACCCAACAAAAAAAAAAATCTTTACCTCCTGAAACCAGTTTATAAAAACTTAAAGAGGTGTTTGCTCCTTTAAATTCAGACACCAATGCAAAACTATATTGTACCCACTGTAAATAGAACTGCAATACTTGCATAGAACTGCATACTTGCATAGAACTGCATACTTGCATAGAACTGCATACTTGCATAGAACTGCAAGTATGTGGCAGAAGAATTAATCAGAAAGTTTTAAAACTCATTGAAATTGAAGACAAATGAGTAAAAACTTGCTGCTTATAGATCACATGCTCTTGTATATAAAAAATTATAAACTATACTAAAACCTGTTTAAATTAATAAATACACTAGGTAATTTGGCAAAATATAAAATTAACGTACAAGTTTAAGTTCCATACACTTAAGCAAACTGATTAAGAAAATAATCTTATTTATAGTAGCATTAAAATCATTTCTGAGAACAAATTTATACAAGGAGGTAAAAAAATCTTTACAATAAAAATATATTAATGAAATACATTAGGGAAGAGGCAAATAATTACATTTTTTTGAGACAGAGTCTCTGTCACACAGACTGGAGTGCAGTGGTGCAATCTCAGCTCACTGCAGCCTCCACCTCCTGGGTTAAAGCAATTCTCCTGCCTCAGCCTTTTGGGTAGCTGGGATTACAGGCACCTGCCATCAGGCCAGGCTAATTTTTTGTATTTTTAGTAGAGATGGGATTTCACCCTGATGGCCAGGCTGATCTCAAACTCGTGACCTCAATGATCTCCCTGCCTTGGCCTCCCAAAGTGCTGGGATTACAGTTGAGCCACTATGCCTGGTCAACACAAATACATTTTAAAATACTTTATGTCTATGGATTGAAAGCATAAATACTGTTAAAGTGCCATATTATCCAAAATAATCTATGGATTCAATGAACTCCCTATCGAAACTCCAGTGGCACTTTTTTTTACAGCAATGAAAAATAAAATCCTAAAATTTATATGAAACTACAATAAACTCTGAATAGTCAAAGCAATCTTGAGGAAAAAGAACAAAGAAGGACATTATACTTTATAATTTCAAACTATATTTCAAGACTATCAAAAAAAGACTAAATAAAAACAAGACAAAGTGTGCAGAAAAATGAATCAAAAAATTGGAAAAGAAACCACTAATCACACATATTTCAGACATGATGTAAAAAGAGAACTTAAAAAATAACAGAGTTTCTCAAAATTTTGCAGATATTTGTGTGTCCCTAAAACAATGGAACATCAGTCAGATTGTGCAGTCTCTTATAAGCCACAAAGAGGATTCTGGCTCACAGTAAACTTGAAGGAAGATCACTGATGGGGAAGTAGAATTTTTAGAGAATTTAAGAGCATAAGAAAGAAGATGCCCCTATGTGAGAACAAGAGAAAAGAAACTGAGCTTCCCAGAAACTACTTTCTCTGGAACATAGCTTCCCAAATTCCATGTCAAGAACTGACTTTCTCTTTGACCTTTGGACCTCTCATCTGTGTCATCTGTTGTATTCGCTATCATTCTCACCTACCTGGGGGTTTGGCTACCATCTCCTGTCTCTTCCTATTCCACGGCTCTTTTCCTTGCTCCAAACAGGTTATCAGGTGAGGCTTAGAGACAGCAATACCTGTTTTATTAAAAATAAATAACATGAATCTTGCTCATCTCCTCCAATTACTGACCTACTAATGTGCTCAGTAAAGAGAATGTCATAGCATATTCTAGTAAATTAATCCCAAATTACTAATTTATAAGACATTTCTAAATAGTGAGAAAATACTTAAAATTTGTAGGTCTTTAATTTCACTACCCAGTACTACTGAATCAAAAATTGGTGGTGGCAATTAAATTTTAAGGTGTGGGCAACAACATTTTATGCCATCACATTTCTGTAATTACCACTAATCTAAAGTGAAGGATACAGATCAGCTCAGGAATGTGTAAAGTTCAGGTCAAGATGAAACATGATAAAGAAATTTTCTTTCTACACGGACAAATCTCAAAGGTTTTCTTGAAAACAGGGATCTGAAACTCATTTATGCAAAGCACAAATTACCACAAGTTATACAAAAACAGAGAAATAAAACCTTTAAGGCATATTAGGAATTGTGTGTTGAAGTTATCCTCACCCAGGAAGACCAGGTTTCGGTAGTTCTCAAACATCACTTTCCTGTATAAATTCCGTTGTGCAGCGTCCAGGCATTGCCACTCCTCCAGAGAGAATTCTATGGCCACATCCCTAAATGTCAATGGTCCCTGAAAAACACAAACACACACATATATATTTACTAAATAACCATGGGCAGAATTTTTATTTTGGCTCAAGGCAAAGTAAGACAATATAGAAAACTGATTCTGACTTAAAGGAGTGACTAAAATTATACAATAAAATAAATTTAAATGCAGAAATATTATCTAATGTATTCTTTTTTTTTTTTTTTTTTTTTTTTTTTTTTTTTTTTTTTTTTTTTTTTGAGACGGAGTCTCACTGTGTCTCCCAGGCTGGAGTGCAGTGGCGCGATCTCGGCTCACTGCAAGCTCCGCCCCCCGGGTTCACGCCATTCTCCCGCCTCAGCCTCCCAAGTAGCTGGGACTACAGGCGCCCGCTACCGCGCCCGGCTAGTTTTTTGTATTTTTAGTAGAGACGGGGTTTCACCATGTTAGCCAGGATAGTCTCGATCTCCTGACCTTGTGATCCACCCGCCTCGGCCTCCCAAAGTGCTGGGATTACAGGCTTGAGCCACCGCGCCCGGCCTCTAATGTATTCTTTAACTCAGATAACAGAACAGCACAAGATCCACAACATCAGTGTATATATACTTTTTTGAATGAAAAAGTATAAAAAGACATGAATACAAACGTGTAAATTTTTGAATGCTATATTTACATCATACACAACGAGTTGTATATATTTTTCAGATGGAAAAGACACGTTGAGTTAGAAGGTACATCTCAAATTTTAATGTGTACAATAAACTGAAGATCTTATTATGCCGACTTTTTTTAAGGATCTAGAATAAAGTTTGAATTTCTGAATTTCCAACAAGCTCACCAGTAATGCCAATGTTTTTGGCCCAAGAAGAATATTTTGTCAAACATCCACTAAGTACAAGAGTCTGTGCTGGCCAGGCACAGTGGCTCACGCCTGTAATCCCAGCACTTTGGGAGGCTGAGCCAGACAGATCACCTGAGGTCACGAGTTCGAAACCAGCCTGCCCAACATAGCGAAACCCCATCTCTACTAAAAAAAATGTAAAGGCCGGGCGCGGTGGCTCAAGCCTGTAATCCCAGCACTTTGGGAGGCCGAGACGGGCGGATCACGAGGTCAGGAGATCGAGACCATCCTGGCTAACACAGTGAAACCCCGTCTCTACTAAAAATACAAAAACTTAGCCGGGCGAGGTGGCGGGCGCCTGTAGTCCCAGCTACTCGGGAGGCTGAGGCAGGAGAATGGCGTGAACCCGGGAGGCGGAGCTTGCAGTGAGCTGAGATCCGGCCACTGCACTCCAGCCTGGGTGACAGAGCGAGACTCCGTCTCAAAAAAAAAAAAAAAAAAAAAAATGTAAAAATTAGCCGGGCACGATGGTGTGCATCTGTAATTCCAGCTACTTGGGAGGCTGAGGCAGGAGAATCGCTTGAACCCAGGAGGCGGAGGTTGCAATGAGCTGAGATTGCACCAGTGCATTCCAGCCTGGGCAACAGAGCGAGACTCCATCTAAAACAAACAAACAAACAAAAAAGAACCTGTGTTTTTCCCAGTTTTTCTGGCTTGTAAATAAAGATGAGAGCCTTCATCTTCCAAAGACATATATGCAAATAAAACCTAAGAAAAAAAGGCAGCTGCCCAATCAAATGTGATAATTTATGCACATCAGCTGTATGAAGATACTTACTAATGAAAAGTAATTAACTCTATAAAAAAAAAACACTTGTCAGAGAGCTCTTTAGCCAAGTGAATCATTAACATCAACTGCACTAGGAACAAATTTTTATGATGTGCTGATGCACAAAGAACACAGCATCACTGCTGGAATACTGCTCCCGAAAAGTAAATTATAATCTAAATTTAACCATAAAGAAACATCAATTTTATGCAAAGTTCAAAATACAGATGTCTCCTATTTACTGTACTGTTAGTGATTTTAAGTAGTCTTTCTTCAGCACCCTAGAGAGCAGGAATCTCCTAAAAATTTTTTCAGAACTTCCTGGGTGATAAATGCCATTCTGTTTAAATAAGCATTTTCTTGGTCCTTTTCTGTATAGAGCTAATGGAGAACACAGGTGGATCCTCAACATTACATGTTCTTTTTCTTTACTAAGGACCCCAGCTTTTCCCCAGTAGAAATCTTGAGTATGCACACATTCCCATAATTCAACAGCTACAAAGGAAATATTTTTAATATTGCAGATTATAAATTCATAATGAGAATTCTGCATGGCACATAAGAAGCCACGATGCAGAGAATATAAAGGCGGCTCTGGTACATAGGAAAAATATTTTTCAGAGACCCTTGACTATTATAATGAATTTTTAAAGTAATTGAAACTAGCTCATTAGGGAGGAAAAGATCAAGCAGAGAAGTAAAGGTTTGCAAGTACTAAACACATGGTATTCCAGGAGGAAGAGTGGACACAGCTCTTGATCTGAGACAGGTTTAAGTAAAAAAAAGAATTCTTCTTCTTTCTCCTTTTTTGGAATTCCTTCTCAGATGAGATTCTCTGGACAAATTACACTCGTATCTTGAGAACATGCCTCTAAAGGTATCAGCACCCCCTGTTTACCTGCTACCGCCACACCCACAGGCAGAAAAACCAAAACCTGGAGAAAACGTCCACCCACTTCTGTCCTTTATACAAGAAGGGATTCAGGAACAATGAGACACTCCATGAAGATAAAAATATAAGTTTCTCGGCCAGGCACAGTGGCTCAGGCCAGTAATCCTACCACACTGGGAGGCCAAGGCTGGTGGACTGCCTGAGCTCAGGAGTTCGAGACCAGCCTGGGCGACATGGTGAAACCCCATCTCTACTAAAACACAAAAAAATAAGACGGGCATGGCAGCATGAGCCTGTAATCCCAGCTATTCAGGAGGCTGAGGCAGGAGAATTGCTAGAACCCGGAAGGCAGAGGTTGTGGTGAGCTGAGATAGTGTCACTGCACTCCAGCCTGGGCGATAGAGTGAGACTCCGTCTCTTAAATATATATATTTTCCTTTTCCTTTTCCTGTTCTCAGGTGCCCTCCCCTGGCACAGACACCACCAATTTCTGCTACAATAATGGCAATATGGGCCACACTGACCTGTCTCTACCAAACCTGAACAGAACAGGCCCTGTGACCAACCCTGAATGCAAAGGTGGAACTTATCTCTCATGAATATATCCTGAACCCCTCATACTTGACTCTGTCCTCATTTTAAGACTCACATGAGGCCCTTACTTAGAACAATATGGATGCTTCCACCAAGAACAATTAACAGAACCTGTGGAAAGGGCACAAGTAAGATTTTTTAAATTAGCCATGTAATCCTAATTAGAAGCCTGGGCTGATAACCACTTAGCTAAGCATTGCCTCTCAAGCTTTAATGAGCTTATAAATCACTTGATAGTTTTGGTCCCACTCTATGTAATGTGATTCTGCAGGTTTGGAAAGGGTCCATGAATGGGTGTTTTAAACAAATCCCCTGTCAATGCTGATGTTGCTCTTCCTGGGCTCATTATCAGCATTAGCTGGAGAAAGCAGGCACAGCACAGACTCCCTTAAACTCAGCACTCTCATCACAACACAAAGACAACCAATCTCCATCCTCAAGTATCATATTCTTTGCTGGTCCTTTAAAGTTTACAGAGGAAACAAAAGGGAGCAACGTTTGAATGAGTCTGCATTCAGAAAACAACATGTACACATGCACTAGCGTAACGTTTATTAAGCAAGTGCTATGTCCTCAAGTGTTACAGAGCATTGTGCTGGGAAAAATACATTATTTGATTTAATCTTCATAACACCCTGGGAGTTGGTACGAGGTGTTCAATAAATCTCAGGATAAAGAGCCCAGGATTTTTATTTCTTCTGTTTCTGTCATTGATTTTTTTTTTTTGAAGATGTATAAAATAAAAGCTAAATATAGACAGATGAGAGGGATACAGAAAAGCTTAATGTAGTTTAGAAAATTTTTTTATTGTGTTTATATTTACTTTTTTGTGGCTTATGGAGCAACTACGAAATCTGCAGTAACAGAAAACAAGTTGCTACATGGAACATCTCAGCAAGTCCTGGTTTTGATAAAAAAAATAAAAAATAAAAAATTAAGGCCCCAAAATAAATACTTTATTTTTGCCATTTATCTGCTTCTGGGTTTCAAAGAGTTATGGGCACCAGTTCTAAAAAGGCTGCAGGACTCACCAGCCAAAACTAATTTATTCTAATCAGTTTGGTGAGGCAAGACTCCACAGTGGGGCCAGACCTAAATAAGGCCTCCAAAAAGAGTGAATCTTAGAACTGGGGGAGGGAGTGGACCCTATGTAGAATTCTGCTCTCTACGCCATTGAGGTATTTCCAGTTCTGATTTTTTTTTTAGCTTACCTAAGAGAAACTTATATTATAGAGTTTGTGTAACTCTAATTTCTTTTAGCCACTGCCATGTCAATAAGTAATTTAAACAAATTCCTTAAGGTTTTCTAGGGTAATTTTATTAGAACATAAATATGTATTAACAGGAAAGTAAAAAAGAATACAAACAATAACAACTCTTCTGTTCATAAATATCCCTTCAGGTGATGACATCAGAAGTCACAACAATATAAAGAAAGTGGCCAAAGGCCAAGTTTTTTTTTTTTCCACACATTGTACCAACCATATAATGCTATACATTGTACCAACCATATAATGCTTCATTCAACCATTTATCCAGTTACTAGTCTAGACTTAAAGTTCCTGCATGGTAGGAACAATGGTTGCTTCAACTATTTTCTAATGGCCATATAAAATGGAAGCAATTAGTTTATCTATTTGAGTCTCCAGACCCTTTCTTTTTTTTTCACCCAAGTACCAGGAAACTTGAGAAACTCTCATCTGGGTACCAACCAAGACATCTCTTGTATGAGGGGAGGAACAAATGCAGACTGACTCATTTCTCTTACACTGAGACAGAAGCATAATTAACCACTCTGTCAGCCTGACACAGTTCTGCTCTGGACAACCTCAAATGTCTCAAAGATGCCTAGGTGATTGTAAGAGGGTTCCCAATGACCCTGGGCTGATGACCCGATGATGTGCCAGGCAGGAGAGACTCAGGGTGATCCTATGTAAAAAACGAAACTAGCCGGGCGCGGTGGCTCATCATGCCTGTAATTCAAGCACTTTAGGAGGCTGAGGTGGGCGGATCACAAGGTCAGGAGTTTGAGACCAGACTGGCCAACATGGTGAAACCCCGTCCCTACTAAAAATACAAAAATTAGTGTGGCATGGTGGCATGTGCCTGTAATCCCAGCTACTCGGGAGGCTGAGGGAGGAGAATCGCTTGAACCTGAGAGGCAGAGGCTGCAGTGAGCTGAGATCATGTCATTGCACTCCAGCCTGGGCAATGGAGTGAGACTCCGTCTCAAAAAAAAAAAAAAAAAAAGAATGAAACTGCCCTGGTGGAGCTCCAGAATTTGGATCACCTGTCCTGATGAGCTAGCTCTTGGGTTAGAGGAAGGACAAGAATACTCTACTCCAGTACCACATTTTACAGGTAGATATAGTTGTGGTCATGGCTTTGGATACTCTGTGGCCTTGATCTCTCACTCCTAAGATGCTTGTTTACACTTACGGATTCTCCCATGAGATTCTATTTACACCTGGTGCCTCTCACAAAACTGTAGCAGGTCACTGAATAAGATCAGAAAAGCTCAAGCAGCCATACTCTCAGAAGGGAACTTTAGAATGTCTATGTTGACATCTCACAATGCAGAACATGCCTCCTGTTGGTTTTCTGTACATTCTCAATCCTTTTTTTTTTTTTTTTTTTTTTTTTTGAGACGGAGTCTCGCTCTGTCACCCGGGCTGGAGTGCAGTGGCCGGATTTCAGCTCACTGCAAGCTCCGCCTCCTGGGTTTACGCCATTCTCCTGCCTCAGCCTCCCGAGTGGCTGGGACTACAGGCGCCCGCCACCTCGCCCGGCTAGTTTTTTTTTGTATTTTTAGTAGAGACGGGGTTTCACGGTATTAGCCAGGATGGTCTCGATCTCCTGACCTCGTGATCCGCCCGTCTCGGCCTCCCAAAGTGCTGGGATTACAGGCTTGAGCCACCGCGCCCGGCCACATTCTCAATCCTAAGTCTGGCCCTGTACTGTAAATCCCAGGCAGAGGCCAAACCTTATTAGGTGCAGATTCTAGGTGGGATTAACCTAGCTCTGCGTTCTTGGGTGTTACAGCAAATGGGGTACAACCAAAGGAGACTTCCCCTCACAGAGGCTGTTTTAGCACATTCTAAATGGTATGTCTACCTAAAAAAAAATTTTTTTTTAATTAAAAAAAAAAAAAAACTGAGACACTGGACATGGTGGCTCACATCTGTAATCCCAGCACTTTGGGAGGCCAAGGCAGGTAGATCACCTGAGGTCAGGAGTTCAAGAACAGCCTGGCCAACAAAGTGAAACCCCGTCTCTACTTAAAATGCAAAAAAAAAAAAAAATAGCTGGGCATGGTGGCACGTGCCTGTAATCCCAGATACTTGTGAGGCTAAGGCAGGAGAATTGGTTGAGCCTGGGAGGCAGAGGGTGCAGTGAGCAGGGATTGCACCATTGCACTCCAGCCTGCGCAATAAGAACAAGAGTCCATCACAAAAAAAAAAAAACTGAGGCAACATGAACATAAGTAGACAGTTTATTTGGGTCAAGCTTGAAGACTGTAACTTGAGAGCAAAGATTCAAATTGTCAAAAATTTACACTTTGATTAGCAGCAGTTACAAGTAGATTTGTACAGGAAAAAATAGAGGGATAGAGACTGGACTGATATAAAGTTGTTAGAAATTCTTATTTACAAAAATAAAATTGATTACTAATTGGCTATACATTGTTAAGCTATAGGGTGTGGGTTATAGTATCCAGCGTGGAATTATTAGTTTAATTTATAGCTACTTATGGCTATAGTAAGCAGTTTTAAGAGATAAATCTTTCTTGCTAAAAGAAGCAAGAAAGACCTAATTGTGGTCTCATTTAAATGTCTCTGAGTCTTATAAGTAAATGGACATGCATTTTTCAGATAAAATGTTTTATTTTTTCCCAAAATCTCAAGATCCAGATTCAGAATTTGGAGTTCAGATTTAGGTCCTGAATAAATGGAGTAGCAGCTCGTGTTACCTGCAGATTTATGGACATTTTAGCAACACGAGGAAAGAGAAAGCGGAGATTCTCATTTCTACTCACTGCACACATGTTACTAAGTTTGTGAGCCTCATGGTCTCTGAATCAGTTTCAGGTCTGAAGATACAAGAGTCACTGAAAGAGGTAAAATGGTTGATTGCTGCCCTGTGAAATTTGGTCTAACCTCTTTAAAAGTGACTATAGAGGACTACAGATTATCAAACAGGCAGAGAAGCAATTCTGCCTGCATATTTAGGGGAGAGCATGCATTCTGCAGCACAACTGTGAATGGACTGGAAGCCTGAGAGGGAAAGGACCCTCTAGAGTAAAGCTTGGTTGGCACCTTATATGTTTATGTCATGTCTGGTAATTCTAGACAGTTCTTGGGAAATATAATTAAAAGACAAATTTTCTCCAGCCTTAGAGCAACTCCACAATGACTGAACAGAAATAAAACTGTTACATTACACAATTAATCCAGAATTTGACATGCATCAAGGTCAATCTGCTTAACAGATTGCAAAGACAGAAAGATGGTCACCATAATTAGCCCAAGAGTAGAAAAACTTACAGCACCATGTCATGCATAGTTCATTCTGAATTCACCTGGTAATTGGGGAGGCCATCTGTGTATGTCAATTTGTTACATATAATTACAAAATAAACTTTTAAGATCTTCATGACAGAGGGTAGTTTTGCAATATAAAACCAGGTGCCTGCTGAAGGTAGGCTCTCAGTCTCCTACAGAAACATTTGAAAAGGGTGCTATCATTTTGGCTATTTACATTTTGAAGCAATGGCTCTCTACTCCCCGAGCGTTGGACTACAGAACTTCTGCATGCCCACTCCTGGTGGCTGCAGTTTTCTCTTGACCCCTACCCTCTGCCACTGAGGTACAACCCACAATACAGGGTGAACAGCTGGCAGGTCACATCTCACATGAACCCCAATTGCCACAGCAGCCCTCCAGCACCACATCAAAGAATGAAGCCTGAGCTGCAGGAGGAGAGCCTGCAGGCTTCCTGGGTAGGATCGCACCTTCACAATACGGAGAAAGGGAACAGTGTTTTAGGCTGTTTCTATTTATAATGGTGACATGGAAAATGTTCTGCTGGATTTCCAGCATGAGTCTGGAAAAAGATAGCTCCAAGAGTTCCACTATGACAGCCCACCTCATTCATGGACACTGTGAAATGCTAAAATGGCTTCTGAAACAGACACTCAAAGCACTGGAGAAAAAAACAGCTCTCAGTCTCAGCAAGATTATATTGAGAGAAAAAAATAAGTTAAATGTATCTTGAGAAAACACTCAGATTATATGTAAGATTGATGAAGTCAGCCAGAAAATATTTCACTATAAAATATTTATCTCTAAATACCCAAATTACACAGCTACTCTCAGCATGAGAAACATGAGCATTATGAAGAAGGGAGCATATTCTCAGCAGAATTTTATAAGATTCCTCCATCTCTGCTGCTCTCTCATCTTTTAGCCATTGAAAGGGGGATTCTATCGGAATACATCTGACTACATCCACCAGCACTTTTTTTTTCTGAGATGGAGTCTCATTCTGTCACTCAGGCTAGAGTGCAGTGGCATGATCTCAGCTCACTGCAACCTCCGCCTCCCAGGTTAAAGCAATTCTACTGCCTCAGCCTCCAGAGTAGGTGGAATTACAGGCACCTGCCACCACACCTGGCTAATTTTTGTATTTTTAGTAGAGATGGGATTTCACTATGTTGGCCATTCTGGTCTCGGACTCCTGACCGTAAGTGATCCACCCGTGTTGGTCTCCCTAAGTGCTGTGATTACAGGCATGAGCCATTGTGCCCGGTCACCACCAGCACTTTTTGATGAAAAATTAGAATCTGATTTTGTTTATATAGTAGAATATATTTGAGCTTGCAACACAGTTAAGAGGAGAGCTATTATAGTTTTTTGGTGGTCAGATCGTTTGTGTTTATTCGTTCTTTAATAGCAGCATTCTAACTTACTGAAATGAAAGACACAAAAATGGCCGGGCGCAGTGGCTCACGCCTATAATCCCAGCACTTTGGGAGGCCGAGGCAGGTGGATCACCTGAGGTCGGGAGTTCAAGACCTGCCTGACCAACATGGAGAAACCCCGTCTCTACTAAAAATACAAAATTAGCCAGGCATGGTGGCACATGCCTGTAACCCCAGCTACTCAGGAGGCTGAGGCAGGAGAATCGCTTGAACCCAGGAGGTGGAGGTTGCGGTGAGCTGAGATTGCGCCATTGCACTCCAGCCTGGGCAAAAAGAGCAAAACTCCGTCTCAAAAAAAAAAAAAAAAAAAAAAAAAAAAAA